>NW_015505375.1:109700-111171 GCF_001515645.1 Sinocyclocheilus grahami
GATTCTTACCTTCTTACCTTGTCTCTCTTGGCATTCCGTGACAGAATATAGCAGCCACTACAAGATCTAGCAGTTTGTTTTTTCCCCCTTTTCCCCTTTTTTGAACCATGGACCTTCGGACCATCCCTCTTGCCACAGGGAAGTAGCGAATGATCCAACACCGGACTCTGATGGCTTGGAGGCAGGAGGGAATGGAGGTTGGTGGTTTTGCCCAGACCTTTTGGACGTTGGCGGTGGGCCTAAATTATAATGATGCTTCTCTTAAGGACCTCCTTAACGTCTGTCTGGATGATCCTTTGCCCCAGTGGGAGATGAAAGGACTCGAGATCCTAGACTTCTGGGGCTTCATCAAATATCTCCGGGGTCGAAGTCAGTGGGCAGAACCAGGCCAGTCAGAACCCTTCCGCAGGGATTTTCCCACCACCCCTATCCTTCAGACTCCCACTAAGCAGCGGAGGGTGAGAAGGAAGACCAGAAAGCCCACTCCAGAGCCCGCTCCAGTCGGGGGAGCTCACAGAGCCCGCTCCAGTCGGGGGAGCTCACAGGGCCCGCTCCAGTCGGGGGAGCTCACAGGGCCCGCTCCAGTCGGGGGAGCTCACAGGGCCCGCTCCACGCGGGGGAGCGCACAGGGCCCGCTCCAGTCGGGGGAGCTCACAGGGCCCGCTCCAGTCGGGGGAGCTCACAGGGCCCGCTCCAGTCGGGGGAGCTCACAGGGCCCGCTCCAGTCGGGGGAGCTCACAGGGCCCGCTCCAGTCGGGGGAGCTCACAGGGTCCGCTCCAATCCGGGAGCTCACAGGGTCCACTTCAGAGCCCACTCCAGTCCGGGATCTAACGGGGACCGTTGCGGAGCAATCAACTTGTCCTGTTGCAGCCGTTGAGGCTGTTACTAAACTCTCTCTGCTCTTGTTTTCAGTTTCTCCTGAGTTGCGGAGAGGGTTTTCTGTCCCACCAGTGTTGCCTGACAGGATTCCGGTTCCGCTCTGGTTGCCCGCCTGGGTCCTGGTTTAGCTGGAGCCTCACTGACTCATTCCTCCAGCTCCGTCCTGGCTATCTGCTGGGGTTCCTGTATGGTTGGAGCCCTGCTGGTTTGTCCTGCCGGCCCAGCCTTGGCTTTCCACCCTGCCGGTTCCGCTCTTAGACCCTGGTCTACCTCTGTTCCCTGACCCCCTTCCTTGGCATGGTCCTGGCCCGCCATCCCTCCCCCTCGTCCGCCTCAGTTCCACCTCCCTCCTGAACTTTTATGTTTTCTGGTGGAGTGTCTGGTATGCGGGGGGGGGTAGTAATGTCACAGTGTCTGGTTGTGGTGCCCTGGACTGGCCACTTCAGGGCACTCTCCAGTTATGTTATATGTGTTGAACTCCATTTCCCATAGTCCCTTGCTTGTTGTTCTGTCTGATCATGAGCACCTGGTTATCAGTTCTGATCATTTTCACCTGTTAGTCATTTACTCTTTATCCCATCTATATATATA
>NW_015505375.1:111470-112773 GCF_001515645.1 Sinocyclocheilus grahami
GATCTCTATGAAGAATTTCAGTCAGGTTTCAGGCCCCACCATAGCACAGAAACTGCACTTGTTAAAATTGCAAATGACTTGCTTCTTGCGTCAGACCAAGGCTGTGTCTCATTGCTAGTTTTACTTGATCTATAGTGTCGAACGCAGCACTAAGATCAAGTAAAACTAGCAGTGAGATACAGCCTTGGTCTGATGCAAGAAGCAAGTCATTTGTAATTTTAACAAGTGCAGTTTCTGTGCTATGGTGGGACCTGAAACCTTCTATTTAACCTTCTAAAAATTCTTCATAGAGATAATGTTTTGCAGGAAGGAGAACAATTGAGCAGACAAAACTTTTTCTAAAATTTTAGACATAAAAGGAAGATTTGAGATGGGTCTGTAATTTGCCAGTTCACTAGGATCTAGTTGTGGTTTCTTAATAAGAGGCTTAATAACCGCCAGCTTGAATGGTTTTGGGACGTGACCTAAAGACAACGATGAGTTAATATTGAGAAGCGGTTCTTCTGCTACAGGTAACAACTCTTTCAGTAATTTAGTGGGTACAGGATCTAACAGGCATGTTGTTGGTTTAGATGCAGTGATAAGTTTATTTAGCTCTTCCTGTCCTATAGTTGTAAAGCACTGCAGTTTATCTTTTGGTGCAATGAATGAAGCTGAAGTATTATACGATGTAGAATTTACATTTGCTATTGTAATTCTGATGTTGTCTATTTTATCAGTGAAGAAATTCATAAAGTAATTACTATTAAACTGTGAGGGAATATTTAGATCGGGTGACGTCTGGTTATTTGTTAATCTAGCCAGTGTGCTAAATAAAAATCTTGGATTGTTTTGGTTATTTTCTATGAGTTTGTGGATATGCTCGGCCCTGGCAGCTTTTAGAGCCTGTCTATAGCTGGACATACTGTTTTTCCACGCAATTCTAAAAACTTCCAAGTTAGTTTTTCTCCATTTGCGCTCAAGACTATGAGTTTTTTTCTTGAGAGAATGGATATTACTGTTGGAAAAAGTACGTTTTTCTCTAACCTTTTTCAATTTGATGGGGGCAACAGCTTCTAATGTATTAGAGAAGATAGTGCCCATGTTGCTAGTCATTTTGTCTAGTTCATGTGTACTTATGGGTACACAGAGCAGTTGAGATAAATCAGGACTTTGGTGGCTGGAACAATAGTTCTGCCTAGACGATAACACGGAGCCATATAGTTAATATCAGTAATACGCAGCATGCACGATACAAGGAAATGGTCAGTAACATCATCGCTTTGAGGTACGATATCTATATCAGTAAGATCAATTCCATGTG
>NW_015505375.1:112974-160435 GCF_001515645.1 Sinocyclocheilus grahami
TGTCCTCGTCGATACGTGGGAAGCGGTCCTGATACGATGATCGTCATCGCGGGCAATGTGCGGCGCACCGTCTCGATCAGGCTCCTGAAGTCCCTCTTCAGTGTCTCCGTTTGCCGCAGCTTGGTGTCGTTAACCCACGCGTGAAGCACGACCACACTGGTGCTCTCGTCGCCCTTCAGGATCACGGGTATCGGCGCAGAAACATCGAAAACACGAGTACCAGGGAAAGAGTGAGTGTGCACTTTAGCTTCAGCTAACGTAGCACGGACATGCCAGACGATGGAGTCTCCGATGATCACAGCGTCCGTCTCGCGGAGGGGAGCAAAGTGGTTCCGGGTGGATATCTCGAAGACTGGAGGTGGCGGAGGGGGAGAGGTCGTCGCCCGGGGCCTGGCTCGCGTCTTCCGTGGTGGGTGCACCCATGGTCCGTGGTGTCCCGGCGCTGGAGTGAAGGACATCTGGGAAGATCGCGTCCTGCGTGCACAGGGCCTGTGCAGAGAAACACATGGAGTAGAGGTGGTGGGAGAGTTAGCAGCACGCTGTATACTTACCTCGGACTTGTGATGTTTCCAGCGTGGCTCTCCGCTCTCTCAGCTGGGTCTGCCTCTCCACCAGGTCACGGATCTGCTTCTCCACGGCCTCCAGCTCAAAACGTGTCCTCCCCTGCACTCAAAGGTAGACACACATCCGCCATTAAAGCAAGTAACAGTGAGTAAAACAATGGTAATGTGTGTGAATAGCGTATTAGTAATGTAAGCGAGATTAGCGGCAACCACGCTGGTGATGCTAGTGGGCTATTTGCTAATGGCGGACTCGGGAAATCAAAATAAAACTAGTGATAACAAGGCGCTCTGATTGTTTTTGTTGTAGAATACGATAGGGGATATATTCACACGGTACAGAAACGAAAATTATGGTGTATAAAATTGATTTTAAGATAAAAAATTAGACGACAAAGAATTAACTTGACGGAGCTCAAACTCAAAACACACGGCAGCAACAAACAGGAAGTGTTTTGTTGTTTAAGCACCTTTATTTTTAAGAGTGTACAGTAGGATGCCTTGAGGGTGAGTAAAACATGGGATCATTAAAATTTTTGGGTGAACTAACCCTTTACATTTTATGAATTTGTATGATCTCATTCATACTGTATTTTTTGATCTGCTTATGCCCCAGTGATAGATGTTTAGGGGTGGACCTTCATGCTTACTTGTTTTCTAAAACCATAGTATTCACATCGTACAAATTCATACAAAACAGCAACCTCATAAAATAGTTAAATTTTCCTGTGAAATCAAATTGTACTTTCTTAGTGGTAAATGAACACAGAATGATTACACAAAGCAGGTGTTGTATGGATGTAAAGAGACATGTTTGGCTATGCATTCATGTTTGTGTATGTATCTCTCATGGTGTTTGGTTTCATATATGAAGCGTCTTGCTCAAGCATGTCAGTGTATGTTTGTTTTTGTGTACATAAGGTTCTTTTTTGTATGTGTGTCTGTTTGTGGCAGTAATTTTTGATGGTAGTAAGGTTAGGGCAAAAGCAATGAGAGGTGGGGTGAGTGGAAATGTGTGTGGCTCTTGTGGAAGTGTCAGCTGCTGCGTTCATTGACAGTGTCAATGCACCCGCCGCCCCGGGAGCGCCAGCAGGCTCGCAAAGACAGACAGCATGAATTAATCCCAGGAGAGTGTGCGTGACAGTTTGACAGTGCTGTGAATTGAAAAGGAGGAGGCACTAGGAATCGGGAGGCAACAGCATTTGTCAAATCATAATTAAATGATGAATCACTATTGTGTTCTTCAGGACCCCAAACCCTTCTTGGAGATACATAATATAATAAAGGAAAGAAAGCATGGGTACATCATAAAGAATTAGGGAGTATTATGTAGTAAACAATTCTTTAATTTTCCTCATCTACCAGTTTGGTATACAGAGAAATTAAATGAAATACATTAAAATATCATAAAACAACTGGGATTCTACTGACTGTGATGCTGTCAAGTAAATATCCTTTGTTTGCCAGCAGTTTTAAAGGTCTTAATTCTCAAATCCTGAATCTAAGCCTTTTTGTCTGTCATGACATAATCAGAAATGGCTGCAAAGAAAGTGGTGTAAGAAGATGGGGAAGATGATCTTCACAACTTTGTGAGCAAAGGTATTTATACAGTAAGACAAGAATACTGAAATTATATTATGGTTCAAATGATTGCAACGCAGTCTATTTGATCTGTGGAAGTGGAGAAGAAAGTGCTTGGTTGTAAAATCACTGGCACATGCGCTTAGGAAAACTTGATCACAACACATATTGTTTGTTTGTGCACTGTGAATATCTGTGAGAAAATACCTCCAATCATGTATGAGACATGTTTTGGAATGATCCCACTGTATGGGCACCACCCTTTGAAATCACATACCAAATGACACTGGTTATATCTCAGAATTACATAATGTAAAGTTTTTGGAAAAACTAATTTTTGTTAAAAAGTTGTTAGCAATTTATCCGCATAAATATGCAATATTTGTGAAAACATATTTGACACTGCTTGTTGAACCCTAGAAACACATAAGTTCAAATCTGAGTATAATAAGTAAAACTCATTTTGGATCAATTTGGTATTAATGGTTTAACTCCATGTATTTTATTAGATATACACAGTTTGTCAAATGTTCAATGTTTCATCTGTTCTGGTAGACTGGAATGAAAGCACCAGCAAACACATACACAAATCCTGTGTCCGAAAATAATGAAGAAAAGTGTTTTTTTCTTTTGAGCCTTCTTAACAGCTGATGTATTTATAAATCAAAGCTTAACAGGTATGAAATATCACCAATGAGTGATGCATACATACCAATAAAGGAATAGTTCACCCAAAAAAGAAAATTTGCTGAAAATCCCCTCAGCCATCCAAGATGTAGATATGTTTGGAGGTATATGTTTGGAGGTATTCTGAATTATATCACTTGCTCAGCAATGGATCCTTAGCAGTGAATGGGTACCATCAGAATGAGAGTCCAAACAAGAAAAAAAAAGAAAGAAAATCACAATAATACACAAGTAATCAGCACAACTCCAGTCCATCATCAAAAATCTTTTGAAACAAAAAACTGTGTTCTATCTATCAAGACACAATTTCAAACTGCTGTTTCTGGCTAAAGTCCTTTATCCATATTATTGTTTTCTCCAGTGAAAAAAAAGGTCTTGTCTGTAACAGGAGAGAAATATGAACAGATAAAGCACAAGTGAAAACAATCCAAAACAGTTCTAAATTAATACAGTGGATTTTGATGTGAGAGGACAACAGAGGATGAACTTTTTCACTGAAGGAAGCATTATTATGAACTTGTCCAGAAGTGACGGTTTGAAGTTAAAACACTGATGGATTTCTTTCTTACAAACATGCAGCTTTTCATTTCACATACCATTAATTGATGGACTGGAGTCGTGTGGATTACTTGTGAATTATGATATTTTTATCAGCTTTTTGAATTCTCATTCTGATGGCACCCATTCACTGCAGACGATCCATTGGTGAGTAAATGATATAGTGCTTAATTTCTCCAAATCTGTTCAGATGAAGAAACAAATTTATCTACATCATGGATCTGAGAGTGATATAATTATAATTTATTTATAATTATATGATAAAAAGGATTTGAAAAATGTATTTATTATTCAGGAACTGCATGCACTAGATTCAAAGATCTATATTTCTATATTAATAGTCAATATCTTACGGTGGCCGAGAGAGCTCAACGCACTACAAATAGAAAACAAACACCTGCAAATTAAGAAAACAACTTCATCAATTTTACAACACACGTGCTGCAAATGCTCACAACACAACCAAACAAAGAAATGCGCTGCAAATAAAATTCTTTATTTGTTTGTGTTGTGAGCATTTGCTGCACCTGCTGTCAAACTGATGATGTTTTCTTGATTTGCTGGTGCTTTTCTATTTGCATGTGTTTTCTGAAGTTGCAGCACATTGAGCTCTCTCTCTCATAATATCTTCACAATGAATCTTAATTTCATTCATGTTAATGATGAAAACATGACTAACTGAAAATAATCTTCCTTGTTATAAAAACTCTTTATGTTGGTGCACTAATCGTTGTTACTGGAAATGTCTTTGTTAAGAATGTGAAATTATCTGTGCAAGTAATCCATAGATTACCAAAAAAGTTCTGTCAGCCAAAAGAATCACTTCGAGGTCCTTGAGGAGAGGGATTGGATAGGATTTGACAACGCCACCATCATCTTGGTGCTTTATTATTTCACTCTGACAGAGGAACCTGCCTTGCACTCCACTATGTTCTTGCTGATGAATCCCTCAAGGATGGGCATGGTGCAGCCTTAGACTAATGCAATTGCAAGCTGCTAAATGTGTGTTCTGGAGTGCATGTTAATTCACCATAGTACTTGCTAGAAGCTGAAAGATTATTATTAAAGCACACTGGTATATAGCATCCTCTGCTAAAATTTTCATCAAATACAGTGTAACACTGCATTCTGACCATTTTCATTTTTAACAGGTATTGTCCATACATTATTAACAATCCTATTTTAGATGTTGAAACAGTTAGCATATGATCAACACTCTTCAATTCAGTCTGACAGACATAGTTGATAAAGAATACTGTATTGGTGTGGGAAAACAATCCCATCAGACTGAATTCACTTTTTAAATATATTTAACAAATAATCTGCTTAAACATACTGAATTTGATTTCTCTTAATTTTCCCACTCAAATTAATGGATTGCGGTGATAACCTAATTTGTTTTCCCTCATGCTGATCAATGCCCACAGGTTGCCTATCAAAGTGAGGGAAAAATATTTTTAATTATTATTTATAATCTGCCATTAGACCCATCACCTGATGACCTATATTATATATAGCGCGCGAGAGAGAGAGAGTCACGGATTGTGGCTGTAGACAAGCACACGATGCAGGAGTAATCCACGAAACAGTCTTTAATTCAAACAGAAACTCTAAAAAGGAGAATAACCAGAAGAAAAGGAAAACCACAAAACACCTAAGCGCAAACTAATACAAGACAAAAGGAACTCGGGAGAACACAGGGCTTAAATGAGCAGAGACAAATGAGAATGAATAAACACAGGTGGAACCGAATGAACTAATCAAGGAACACAGGAAAACTAGGTCAAGGCAGGTAGAACAGAAACATATGCGTGTCACGTTTATATTTATACACACACACACATATATATATATATATATATATATATATATATATAAAATATATAAATAAATAAAGTCAATATTTACAGTATTGACCCTTGTACTTCATAACCTCTGCAATTCACTCTGGCATTCTGGATATTAGCTTCTGGGCCAAATCCTGACTAATGGTGATCCATTCTTGCCTTATTAGTTGATCACAATTTGTGGGCTTTATTCCTGGCAGTGTTTTTGGGCAGAATAATGAGAGAGTCCACTCCCTTGGTTGAAAAGCATCCCCACACATGGATGGTTTCAGGATGGTTCACTATTGGCACAACACAGAACTCATGGTAACGGTCACCTTTTCTTCTCTGAACATTCGATTTTCCAGATGTCCCAAACAGTCGAAAGGGAGCTTCATCAGAGAAAATAACTTTGCACCAGTCTTCTGCTGTCCAGTTCTAGTACTTCCTGCAGAATTTCAGTCGGTCCTTGACATTTTTCTAGAAGAGAAGTGGCTTCTTTGCTGCCCTTCTTGACACCAGGCCGTTGTCCAAAAGTCTTGGCCTCATTGTGCATGCAGATGCTCTCACACCAACCTGCTGTCATTCCTGAGCAAGCTCTGCACTGGTGGTGATACGATTCCATAGCTGACTCCTCAGGAGGAGACATCCTAGTGCTTGTTGGATGTCCTGAAGACTTCTTCACTGCAGTCGAACCTCTCTTCTTGAAGTTCTTGATGATCCTGTAAATGTTTTTTTCAGGTGCAATATTCTTTGTAGCAATTTCCTTGCATGTGAGGCCATTTTGATGCAAAGTGATGATGGCTGCACGTGTTTCTTTATAGGTAACCATTGCTAACAAGAACACAATGATTGGAAGTGCTTCTTCCCTCCTTTTATAGCTATCAGTCTGCTCTTACAATCTAATTAGTATGATAGTGATTTCACCTGACTAGTACTCATTCACACTTTCACACGTGCTGCTATGATTAGTCAAATAATGTTAGCTGGTCATTTTGTGTCAGGATCAAAAAACAGTGAAATTAGATTTTTTGTGAAAAGTTAAAAGTCTCATTTTTGGCCAATGAAGCTTTTAGCAATTATTTAAAATGCATCTGATCACTCTACACAATAATATAGAAACAATATGAATGAACACCACAACAGCTTAAAGGGGTCATATATTATTTTGTGTATTTGGTGTAATGAAATGTGTTTATGCGGTTTAAAGTTAAAAAAACACATTATTTTCCACATACTGTACATTATTGTTTCTCCTCTATGCCCCACCTTTCTGAAACGTGTCGATTTTTACAAAGCTCATCGGTCTGAAAAAGCGAGGTGTGCTGTAATTGGCCAGCTATCCAGTGCATTGTGATTGGCCGAATACCTCAAGCGTGAGACGGAAATGTTACGCCCCTCACATACTGTTGATGCCGTGTCTGGCCGGAGCGACGAGACATAAACATTAAAACCCATTACAAACGAGGCATTTGTTGCATCCAGTGGGGACATAATTACTGATTATAATAACTTATACTGTCTTTTTACTCTGTCTGCATTTGTGATCGGAGAAATGACAAAACAACAAGTGCTACTCTACTGCCCAAAACTTGCATTTGAATCATCAGTGGCAACGAAAAACACAGCGGCCTAGCTTGAGGGGAAGCCCCGGCTTAGCATGCGCTGAGGCCGGGATAGAGTGAGATGAGGCTGGCTGGACTTCGCTTTGTCCACGGTGAAGGTTGATGTATTCCCTCAGCGACCAGCACAGATAAGCTATAGGCATGACGAAGCAGATATCGTCCTCTTTTGGAAGATCAAACAAAGTAGTTTCGCTTTCACAACGAAGCACACAGCGTCTTCAGGACATGGCTGCAGCGTCAACAGCGAGAATAAAAGTTACGCCTTCTTTCTTTGCGTGAACATTTGGGCGGCGTTATGCAAATCTTCCCACATAGTGAGGTAGATATGTGGGGGCGTGTTAGAATGAGCCGTTTTTGGTAGGTGTGGTTAACTTAATTTTTATAAAGAATATCTCTTTGGTTTTGAGACTTTACTGTTTGCAACTTTACAGATCTTCTTTATGCACCAAGAGCTTGTAACACTCCAAAGAGAAAGGAAAAATTTAAATCGCATCATATGACCCCTTTAAGTTGTAAACTTTGCAAAACACAAAATTGATGTCACTGCCAAAACTTTTGGCCACGACTGTATACACACACACACACACACACACACGTATGTGTGTATATACAGTGGTGTGAAAACGTGTTGGCCCCCTTCCTGATTTCTTATTTTTTTGCATGTTTGTCACACTTTAATGTTTCAGATCATCTAACAAATTTAAATATTAGTAAAAGATAACACAAGTGAACACAACATGCAGTTTTTAAATGAAGGTTTTTATTATTAAGGGAAAACAAAATCCATATATAATAGTAATAAATTTGTATTCAGCAAGGATGTATAAAATTGATCAAAAGTGACAGTAAAGACTTACAAAAACATTCTAACTATATGATGTCCTTTTTATTCAGTCCTGGAAAAAAAAGAAGTAGAAGAAGAAATGGTTCTTGACCAACAAATCAGCATATTAGAAGGATTTCTGGAGGATATTGAATACTTTTGTATTTTATAATATATTAAAATAGAAAACAGTTCTTTTAAATTGTGAACTCACAATATTCCTGTTTTTACTGTATTTTGATCAAATAAATGTACCCTTGGTGAGTATAAGAGACTATTCATAAACATCTGAGCGACCCCAAACTTTTGAACAGTGTTTTTGCTTCCTCCCCAAAAATGTACCACCTTTTACAACATACTGTGGCACCAGAGAGGTGTTCCATCAAATTATAAAAGATAATTTCATTAAACCTCTTATACATTTGATCCCTACCTCAGAGGAATCAAACCACTAACCACTAGGCCTCCATTTAGTCAACCATAAAACAATTTTCTGTAAATCTGTAAATGAAGAAACCTAATGCAGACACATATTAGAGAAAATGGTTGAGCTAGAGAGCTAAGGGAGGTAGACGGAGAGAGGTATACAGACGTGTTGTCATTTTCAGTGCAAGGAAATGGGCAATGTGTGCGTGGATGTAGGGGGTGGGGGTAATGCTAAGTGTTCTCAGTGTGGAGTCAAGCCCAGCTCCACAGATTGCTGTCTTGCTCTCACCACTCGTTGTCCCTTTGAAGTAATTACTCTTTCACCTGGACAAGCTAATCAGCGAAGGCGTGCCTTACATCAGCACCCACCATGCTCAGCGGCCTCCAAAAAACAACAGATACATAGGCAATTTAACACACACACAAACCACAGAATTGTAAATGAGCTATATCAGTACACAAATGTATTGTATTTCATTCATTAATATCATCATACAATGACTCATTCTATGTTTTATCCATTTGATAATGTATACAATCAGGGTATGAGTAATAAAACATCGCCTAGCATTTTTCTGTTTCTTGCGTCATATAAAAATCACTGGTGCTTTTCTGTTGCTCACCTTCGATGGCGAGGACAAATGAATAGAAACAAACATGTTTTGCGTGTGGACACACACACACAGTCACACACAGCCCTGTCAGGGGGCTGTGTGGTTAATCTTTATGCACTCTGTGACCTCCTCACTGCCAACCCTGCTAAATATATTATTCCCGTGGGGCTTTCAGTGCTGCTTGGTGTCAGAAATCAATATGTATGAGCCGTGTAGATGGGAATTTCTAATAGATCTCCACGGCCCTGTGCTACTCTTCAATATCTGCCTCGGACTATTAGTGCCGGCTCAGTGGCAGTGAAATAACCGAGATAATCTGTTAAGGTTCCGCTCTTAAGGTGGAACTGCTTTAACAGGTTTTACTGGTGTTTTTTTGCAACGGAAATAACTAAACAGCCACATTTTTCATGGGTAGGGGGTGATTTTTAATAGCTATAAATGAATTTGCAGCCATTGTTTTTGAACAATGTTGTTTGTAAGAATTTCTGTAAATAAAACATAAATGTGTACAATTATGTTTAGTATTCATGTGCATATACATTTTTTATTTTGAGTTTTTATAAAAAGATATGTGCAATAATTTATGTATGTGAGTGGTTGTATAAATGCGTGTTGTTTCTGCATATCAATATGTGTATGTCTGTATGTGTGTGTGTATGAGTGTTCTCTGTGGTGTTGTCAGAAACAGATATGGGTCATAGTGCTAATTGATCATATTCCTAATGTGATGATTTGCTGCAGCACTTAACTGCAGTGCATGGCTTCTCCGCTGGAAAAAAAGACATCCAGCTTCAAGCAGGAGGAGACTGAATGGGGGAGGGGAAGATTTGAATGGAGGAGAGAGACGGAAGAGAGGGGAAGACTGACTCAGACAGCGTGAGGTCTCAAGGGAGAGAGAGACGGTGAAATTATTTCATGGTCATGGGCTTTTTCTCCCTCTCCCATCTCACATGCAGGACCTGCAAATATAATCTACAGCCATATATCTGCTGTCTTTCGCACAAAGGTGATCTCCTCAATGCTGTCTGCTACCGGCCAAAGCTGCAAACGGGGAAACTCACTATCCATCACCTGTAATAATATTAGATCAGAGATGCAATGAGGCTAAAATCTCTCCTTAAGAAAGATGTGCCGTTTTTGAGTGTATAAAGATACAAAATGTATTTTTTAACTAAATAATAATAGAATAATAAAATACAAACAAACAAACCAATTTTATATGGTTACAAATGTATCATTATGTATGTATGTATATACATTGCAAAAAAATCTCTGCCTTCTCACTTAAGAAAAACATTTTATTGCATCGCAGTCACTGTGCATCTTCCTCCTCAGCCAACCTATGGTTCTTTCGGTTTATCTTTTAACTCTTTTGTTTTCCCCTTTAGTCCCCGACTAAGGGTCTGTTTACCCCAAAGTGAGATCAAATTATCTTAAAGAGGACCTCTTGTCATTGCACATGGTGACCTTAGGAAGTAGAACAATTTTGCAATGCATGGCAACAAATGGTTTCATGAAAGTGAACTTCTGGTTTTTCATATGTCTTGTGGGTGAAGTTTGATCTATATGTAAACAGTGCTTTATGGACAGTTAAATCACAGACTTTCCTTGTATCCTTGCTATTGAGATATTGTCAAACAATTAATAGAATACATGACAATTTACAGTGTTTCTAACTAGATTTTAAGGTGCTGTAACTGATGTTAGCCACTCTAGAAATTGAGCACCCCCCATCCCCCTGACATGTCAGGCATAAGCAAACCAAGCTTGGTGTCTGCTTTTAAGCCCTTTAAAGCTTTCAGTTTCCTCCAGCAACTAAAGCTTTAATGCGGATAGACACTGCATGTCTGGTGAGTGTCCTGAAATTTGAAACTGTTGTTTTCTATACATGTCCACACACCAGTGCCGTTTGGCATTGGTCGGTGCCCAGCTAAGTGGGATCATTTTCTACATACATTCAAAAAACACACAAACAAATACTTACAGCATCTCTAATGCCCATATTATGCTTCTTTAAGTTCATCAATTTATTTTGGGGTCTGCTAGAACACATTTACATCTTTCAATAAACATCATCATTTTGCTCTACCGTTAATCAATAAACACATAATTTTTTACCATAACGTACATTACATATTTAAAAAAGGAGATAGGAGACAAGGTCAGGGATAACCATTGAGTGTCAAAGCCAGAGTAACACGCTCTGACGCACAATAGTCATGTAGCATTGTTTCTGATTTTCTTTCAGGGACCATATTGTCAGACATCGAATGGAAAGGCAGCACAATGCGAAGCTGAAAGGCAATGGTTTCATGTTTATATTATATAATAATTCCATAGATTTACATTATTTTCAGTGTTTGCATTGCCTGTTAATTTTGATGCAGTTTGAGATACAAGTAAATAGCGTTATTGCATAAATCTGCTTTCGTATGTAATAACTTTATATAAAAGCTGTTTATTTGACTACGAGTGCAATCCAAATGCATTTCAGAAACCTTTTTTTTTTACTCTGTTTTCCTTTAAAAAGATACTAACTAAGATTAATTCAGTTTTTTTTTTTTAGGTGGATGAACTTCATCCTGGTTATTCATTGGGTAAGGATTGTTACACATTTTACATAATATTACAAGTAAATTATGTATAATTATAGGCAACTATCCTTAACCTGAACCCTAGTAAATACATTATGTTAATGAATATTACTTAGTACTTAAATGTATAATTAAACTTAACCCATTATTGTCATAGGGCGAATTTCAAATTGTCTTCCTTTTCGCCTCTTTTTTTTGAAGTGCACTGCAGGAAGGGCACATTATTTGAAGTGTCAAAAACAAAACCTAGCAATAGTTTTATTTGGGAATTCAGCTACTGCGTCTGTCACACTAGAGCATTGGTTCTCAACCTTTTTTTCCACTGGGCCGCACTATGGTCCAAGTGCAAGTCTCACGGGCCGCACGCATATAATTTACATATTATGTCACCAATACAAACCAACCAGGGGTGCGTTTCCCAAAAGCATCGTTAGCCAACTATGGTCGCAAGTTCCGTCGTTACCAACATAGTTCAACGATTCGGTGTTTCCCAAAACCATGGTTCAAACGAACATTCGCAAACTGCATCGCAAACTTGTGTCGTTGGAACGACAGCTCTTCACCTGTGGTTAGAGGCACAGTCGTTGTTAGTGTGGGGTGTGTTCTATTCAGAGTTATCGACCCTATGCCCTATTCCTTTCGAAGATTTCACCATCCACTTTGAGTGATTTAGAAGAGTTACAGTTGTGGTGCTTAGGTCTTACCTAATTCGCCTTTAAATATTTTTTTTTATTACAAATTCAGTTTGAAACTATATAGCAGCGTGGCCCTCGAAATTATTCTCCCTTCGAAGTGCCCTCTGAAAGCATTAATCATGCCGATTGGAACGCAGCCTTCGTTTCGTTTGCGCGAAGATAAGTTAAGTCAAGTGAGTATCTTTGTTAAAACATTCATAAAGACAAATTTCTTATATAACAATATTGGTAAAACAGTATGTTAAAGGTTTTCACTTATATTCACACTTTTTATAGTAAATTAATGTACCCAAATAAATTAACAAAAATGTATAAATAAGTGGGTGATTTTGTTGTTTTTACAGAATTAGAATATAGAATATTCTCTACAAATGTGTGTGTGTGTGTCTGTGTATGTATATAATTTATTGCGGAACAAATGAATGTTGCGTTATTACTCCACTCCTACGTAACGTCATTTCAAAAGCGTAATTCGAGTCGAAGAAAAGAGAAAATAAAATGAAATGACTGTAGGTGGCGTTATATGCTCATGGCACCAGTCGGCTATTAGATCGAAGAAGAAGTAGAACAACGTCTTAACGAGAGCTCAAACCAACGTGGTTTAAACGATGGATCTGCGACACAGGGACCATGGTCTCGGGAAACAGTCGTGACTAGCTCGTTCGTTTCCACAACGATGCATCGTACTATGGTGGTTACGAGTTACGTAGTTGTACGGGAAACGCGCCCCAGATTTATAATAGCCTATTATAGCATTTATATTATGATATCTAATCTATGGAAGCCCGTTTCCGCCACTAAATAAAAATATATAATTCTGTAAGTCATAATAATGAGAAACTTTCTCAAAATTATGACTTAGTATCTCGTTATAATGAGAAACTTTCTCGTAATAATGACTTAGTTTCTCGAAATAATGACTTAGTTTCTCGTAATAATGAGAAACTTTCTCATAATAATGACTTAACCTAATAATAAAAAAAAGACTTCCTCGCCGCCTGCGGAACGCAAGAGTGACAGCACGCTAGCGCCATCTGTTGGTCAAAGCCATGCAGGAACACCGCTAACATTGCATGTGATGCATGAAAGGGACAGCTAATAAAACTAATAAATCATCGAAATACACATCTATAAATTAAGTTTATATGTGTAATGGCTTTCATTTCTTCATAAAATGCCTGGATTTCTTAACTGAAATATTGGTCTGGAATGTTTGAAGCCATAACTATCTGGCAGAGTAACTAGTACACAAAAGACTACATACAGATAATTGATCTGAAATCGTTATTTAATGACAGACTATAGCATGATACACTTTAGATTACAGAACAAAGCAATGTTAGCGGTGTTCCTGCATGGCTTTGACCAACAGATGGCGCTAGCGTGCTGTCACTCTTGCGTTACGCATGCGTCGAGTAAGTCTCTTTTTTTGATTAGGTTAAGTCATTATTATGAGAAAGTTTCTCATTATTACGAGATACTAAGTCATTATTTCGAGAAATTTTCTCATTATTACGAGAAACTAAGTCATTATTATGAGAAAATAAGTCATTATAACGAGATACTAAGTCATAATTTTGAGAAAGTTTCTCATTATTATGACTTACAGAATTATATTTTTTTATTTAGTGGCGGAAACGGGCTTCCATAGAAACGGGCTTCCATAGTTTTCTGAGTGGGTTTCGCAAGGATGAAAAATCTCCTCAGACGCGCCTTTAGAGAGAAGTGCATCATTACGGATTATGATCATAATGAAAGAGTTTTTGTTTTTGATTTGTTTTATTTCGTTAAGTAATAATTTAAAGCGTTCTATAGATATATTTAGCATGTCTGTGAGGCATGTATTTGCTGAGTTTCGGTTCATTTTTGTAAGCGCTCCTGTTCAAGACGAGACGGCAGAAAGCGCATCATGTTTGATTTCTTTATTTTATAAAAGCACAACGTTTTGTTGATATTGTGAGTGGACACAAATAAAAGTAGACCCTTTACAGTTACGAATGATGTATTACTCTTACCTTTATGAGTAAAAATGACGGCGTATCCACTGAAAAAAATGCAAGTGATCGCGCTGGCGCCTCCATGTCCTGCAAAGCGCGCTTCAGCTTCCACTCTCTGCACAAAATATTGGATATAGCGCACATTTATCTAGGTTTAACGTCTAAACATGGTTATATGCTTGAACTGGTTTATATCTATAGATTTTACTTTAGGTAAGTTGTGATTATTTGAGAAACTAATAATAATAATAATAATAATAATAAATAACTAAATTGATCAAACATAGGCTATGATCAGCTCACTGTCTGCCGCTGGCTGCTTGGTCGTTACTTTAAAAAACAAAAACTTATATTTAACGACCAAAAAATGCTCCAAACGTTTTTCTAAATTAACTTAATAGAAAAACGAAACGAAATATAATCACTTTGCCATTATATACAAAACCGAACTATTTTAATGTAGCTGAAACAGTAGTATAAGCTGTTTTGGGAGAAGTGGGGAAAAAGACGGGCTCGGGATGGGCTCTGGTCGGGCTCCGGCAAGTAATTCTGATAAGCTGTCGGACACGGCCGGGCTAGGGCCTGAACGTCATATATTTGAGGCCCGTGCAGGGCTCTAGCCTGAACATCTTCAAGTGAGTGGCGGGGCAAACCGAAAGTTGATGCCGAAAGTCCAGCACTCTCCTACCTAATAACAAATGTGTCCATTCTGATGCTCAATTTGACCGAACTAATGGCTGCTGATGACTATTTGAATTGAATTCTGCCAAAGTGCGCGCTTGTAAGTGTTTGTTAAATGCGTAACGTTAGGCTACGTGAGTAGGCCTACAGGTCTTCTCATGTCTGAAAATAATATATGAAAAACAAAATAATTTTCTTATTATTTAAAACTTTTTCACCTTAGAAAAAGGTGATTCTGTCCCCCGCACTTTGTTTGACCCACCCCCGATATTTCCGCCCGTGTTCTCGGATTTGTTTATTTAGATTTGAGTGAATTAACATTCAGCCAATCACAAGGCGAATCATCTCTTGGGCACGTCTGTCATGAGCTTCAAATCTCCTGTTGCGCTCGGGATTTCACTTTGCTCTTTGGGCGATTTGAGGGTAAAATGCACACCAGAAAAAATGTTGAGGGCGATTACGTCTTTTTTTCAAACACTAAGTATATGTGCTATGTCGCGATGACACGAATCACGCAAACGAATTCCTACTTTATTATTTGACCTAACGGGGCATCGGGCATCTACACCGGATGCGATCATGCGACGCGACAAAAGAACCACTTAGAACGAGGTATGTGACGCGTCACGGATCCAGTGTGTGTTATATGCTCTCCTACTTGTAAGTCGCTTTGGATAAAAGCGTCTGCTAAATGAGTAAATGTAAATATGGACAGCATAACTGATTATTGGCTTCTTTAATCGCGTCGCGCCGCTCGCGTCCGGAGTAGAATTATCCTTTCCCAATAAAGCAAAGTTGTTTTGCGCCGAATAATTATCATATCTTATACTTTATAACATTTTAGTACTTTAATTCATTACAGCTATGTTCTTCACTTGAACTGGTCTGTAGGAAAGGCAGGCTGTCACGTCACTGACAGAGAGAGGGGAGGACCGTTGCTCGACCTCTCCAGAATCTATACAGGTGAGATTTGTTGAATTGTCTATTTTAAGGCAGTGCTTGTTTTTTTGTTTTGTTTTTTTTATTGGGACTTCTTGCCAATGTTTTAATGAATTAAAAACATATATATATAAATATATATATTGTCATTTTGTTCAAATTGTTAAATAAAATTGGTTATATAGGTAAAGGCAGTGTGCTCCAATAGTTTTTAAAGACCCTTTTTTCCCAACTGTTGAAGTGAAGTGTAACTGAAATATTGTGCATAAAATATCTTTATTTCATAAAAATAAAGTACAGATGTCCACAGTGGTCTCAAAGTCCCAAGTCATGCATTTATTTTTAAATTAGGGTTAGAGTAAGGGTTTTTAAATATGATATCACAAAAAAAAATGTGCCTGTAAGCTGTTTTGCTTCCTGTAAGCTATCATGGCATGTTCCCAAAATTGCCATTAGGGTGCTCTAAACACGTACGGCAATTTGTATTGTAGCTATATAGAATTTCCCCCCCTTGCCCCTGCCCCCCCCCCCCCCCCCCCACACACACACACTTTTAAAATGGCTGCTATACGCCCCTCCCATTATAACACTTTTGTTGTGCCGTTCCATATTACTTGCTTCAAATATCGACAAGGTGTCAACATTTAATGGGTAGAGTTATAAGATTAATTTGACAAAAGGTTTGGCAGTTCATTAAGTTATATTTCTTTTCAATAATTGTGAGGCAAAGACTCAGGATATGCAAATACTGTCACCACTAATTTGTGCTTGGTGACAGATCACTTGCAGCATATTCATTTAGAAGCATTCTATTTAGAAACAAAATGTATTGATATTAGTGGCAAACAAAGGCTTGTCAGCAAACATAGACAGTCCAACATAAAATGGGCTGATTCCTATAGGATAGGCACCATGATCTTGGAAAATCATTTCTTCAAATAATTATATTTTATCGACAGGGTATAGATCCCAAGTGTTTTATTTATATATTAAAGCAATAAGCCCCAAGAAGCCGTGGTTTACAATGAATTTATAACAGCTAAGGGGCATTGTTAGACCCCCTTAGCTGTTATAAATTCACTGTAAACCACAGCTTCATGGGGCTTATTGCTTTTATAAAACGGTTATTCCAGATACGTAGTAAGGTTTCACAGAATAAAACAGAGTAAATAAAGTGTAATGATATAAATAAAACAGTATTCTTCCACCAAACAATGTAGTTCCTCAGAAACAGTTGTGGTCCAACAAAGTGGTTGCCGAGCAACACACAGAAGTAAACAAAAGTGTATGTTTGTTGTGTAATTTACAACAGCTTTGAACGCGGCTCAACCAATCAGAATCAAGGACCGGAACTGTCAGTATTATAATACTGGTTTTAATACTAATCTAGCATAATGTTATTTAAATACGCTTATATGTGAAGAAAACAAATGGCAAATAGGAACTATTTCTGCTTCCATTCATCCAAACTGTAGCAGAAATGATGAAAAGCAGAGGCAGTCATTCAAACAGAAAGAGAAGTGGCAGTGCTAATGACAGAGAAAGGAAGCATCATTTGGACTTATTTCACTCCGCTAAATAACGGTAGAGCAAAATGAGCAAAAATTATTACAGATTTACATGGTTTTTGGGGAGTTTGATATAAATGATTTGAATGCAAGTTGATAGGTCCTTGACATGCAATCTGCCAGTCAATCACCTGGTGCACTACCACTGCATCAAACTTGTTTTACTTTAGTGAGTGTGCTACGAGAGCTTTCTCACTGAAAAATACTATTGCTTATTGAATTATTTATTTATTTATGGTATCAGCTTGCTGTGTTGCATTCTAGCTTTAACAATTATAAGCTTTGAACTTTGGCTATAGCTTAAGTTATTAGTTTAAATAAATTTTAAGGATATGCCAGCACAGGTACACATAGAGTCATTAGTTAAAAAGCCCTGGGCTATCCCCCTCCAGGTACACATTACGAGTGCTAGCTATTTCAGCCATTTGGCTAAGCTGGTGCAGGCACGCATAGCTAGTAGCCTACACATGCAATTAACTTGGCACTTGCTGCAGCAGCAGTACATGAGTTTTGGCAGGTAGAGCTGCATTGTTTAGGGTGTTTATGTTTCTGCAGCTTGACAGCTTTGTTGGGGTATCTTGTCTATTTATGTCTATTTGTACACCAGCATGTCTGTTTAATTAAATATAAATAAAATGTATAACCAAAAAATAATTGTGTAATTGTTCTGTATGAATAATTTCTATGATTAATGTGAAATGTTTGATGTAAAAATGTCTAATCATAAGACTAATTTATGGTTATATAGGATCTTTGGCCAAGAGCATGTGTTTATATAAAATGGCCACATGTACAGAAAAACATGGACATATTAGGAATAGACTTTTGCGAAGAATGCTGAACTGAGTTCCTCACGAACTCCTTTACCCTTGTAGTCCTAACATTCATGTCCTTATTGGGGCATTTAAACCAAGAAAACGAATGTATACATTTGCGCATGCATACCTCGCATATGAGTAAGAGATATACTACAAGAGAGAGCAGAGAGGGAGAAAAAGGAAAGGAGGGGGAATAAGAGAGAGGGGAAAAAGGAGGGGTGAGGCATATCTGGAACCTTAACAAGACAGAGAGTGTTTTCTAACAGGTTACAAAAATAATATGCCCTCATAAATGTAAATGTAATTGTCACTTCATAAAAAATGGCAAGCTTCTCATTTCTGGTAGTTCTGTAAAAAATTGCCATAGAGGGTTGTGTTCAGTTTTCATTACTGTCACATAGCTTGTTTTCATTTACTGAAGAGCTCAGCTAATTTTAATTAGTTCAAAAATAGCCACAAAAAAGCAAGCAGAACAAAACACATATTTGTAAAAAGTAAATCAACATTTATATTTACATGTATTCATTTAACAGACATTTTAACCCAAGGAAACTCACAAACAGATTTGGGAGGTTTACTTTTAAAATGTATTTCACTATAGATTACAAAATACATAAAATGTAATTTGTAACACATTTCATTAGATTCCAAAAGTTTTGTAATTTAATCTAAATACTTTGAAATACTAATAAGGCATGTCACACAAAGGGTCCTCTAGAGAAAAATGACATCCACCAAACATAGCACTTGGTTCCCTATCGATACATCACTCGTACTGCGTCTGCTAAGACACTAACGCAGTGTAACTGCATGGCCATTGGTTTTTGCAGTGAAGTAAAAACAAACCAATGGCTCGGCAGCGGAGCTGCACAAGCCTATGGAAACAAAGCCCGCCAGAGCCCGCCAGAATGGGCGGGGCCATCTGGCTATATAAGCAGGCATTTCACCATAGGATCCTCAGATTTCTTCTCCTTCAGCGACGACTGCAAGATCTTTGCTCTACGAGACTCAAATGTTCGCCGTGAACAAGCCTCGCAGCGGATCAAGACTTTCAGCATCTGCAGCAGCTGTGGTGTTCCGGTCCCCTGCTGCCATCCGGCGATTTCTATCAGAACAAATTTCTAAGAGCAAATTTTCTCTCTGCGTTGTTGCAAATGCTGCTCTGTTACTGCCATTCATGCAGGGCTTCCTGCGAGTGCGTTTCATGCTTGGGCGCCGCCCACGCCTTAGTGCAGAGCACGGACGCTCACATCCGGCGCTCCGAGGTGATAAATTTACTGGCAAAAGGAGCTGTAGAGATGGTTCCACCAGCTCAAAGCGAGTCAGGCTTCTACAGCCGTTACTTCCTCGTCCCCAAAATGGATGGCGGCCTAAGGCCCATCCTCGATCTCAGGCACCTAAATCGCGCCCTTATGAGACAGCCATTCGGACGGATTACATTGAAACAGATCCTTTCGCAATTATGCCCAGGGGACTGATTCATTTCGCCGGATCTGAAAGACGCCTACTTTCACATCCGGTTAGCCCCCCAACACAGAGGATTCTTGAAATTCTCCTTTGAGGGAGTGGCATATCAATACACGGTCCTTCCCTTCAGACTGTCCCTAGCTCCTCGCACTTTTACGAAGTAAGGACAGGGATGCATTGGCCCACGACTAGCCCAATCCTTTACGCTTTCCCCCCGATCGCCCTGATCCCGCAGGTAATCAGGTGAATCAGGGAACAGAAACACAAGGTTCTGTTAGTGGCCCCGCTCTGGAGGAACCAACACTGGTTCGCAGAGCTGTCTCGGCTGCTATCAGCAGCCCTGTGGCCCATTCCCCTGAGACGGGACCTACTCTCTCAGACGAACAGAAAGATATGGCACCCCCAGCCGAGCTGTGGGCTCTGCATCTTTGGCCTCTCGAAGGGACCCTGCAGACCTCCCCGAGAGCGTACTAAACACAATCTCTCAGGCTAGAGCACCATCTACGAGATGGCTCTATGCCCTTAAATGGTCTGTCCTCTCCGCCTGGTGTACAGCCCATGGCGCAGACCCAATTTCCTGCAATATATCTCTGATATTGTCCTTCTTGCAAGAGCTGTTGGATAAGGGTTGTTCCCCTTCCACGCTCAAGGTCAATGTAGCAGCCATAGCAGCCTCTCACACTCCTATAGCTGGCCAATCGGTGGGCAGGAACAGCCTAGTTGTTCGTTTTTTGAAGGGGTCTAGGAGGCTCAACCCGCCTCGCCCCATCACTGTCCCTACATGGGATCTGCCCACGGTGTTGAGGGCTCTAAAGACCTGAGGATCCTATGGCGGAATTCCCGCTTATATAGCCAGATGGCCCCGCCCATTCTGGCGGGCTTCGTCGCCATAGGCTCATGCAGATCCGCTGCCGAGCCATTGGTTTGTTTTTAATTCACTGCACGAATCAATGGCCATGCAGTTACACTGCGTTATTGAAAAGGCTTCAGTCATCAGAGAAAAAGGAGTTTTCCCCATAGCATCTTAGTAGATGCAGTACTCGTTCCCTCTCAGGGAACCAAGGTTACATTAGTAACCAAGTATGTTTTCCTCTGCGTATTATTTTTGACAACATCAGTTTTCCACAATATTTCTTGAAGGAAAAAATGCAGACAATCTTCTTGAGCATCAGTAAATGTTTGAACTTTTTGTAATAGTTGTGTATGAGTCCCTTAATTGTCCTTCGTGTGAGAAGATGGATCTCAAAATAATTTAGTTGGAAAGGGTTGAAATATGCAGAAGATACTGGAAAACCAAAGAATGTGCAGAACCTGGAGGATTTTTCTGAAGAACAGTGGGACAAACAAGGACAAACAAGCGATTCACAAACAACTAACACAGACATGAAAACAGTTGTGGATCATTCAAGTAATGACAGACAGTTGAGGTTTCAGGGTATGTATACATTTTTGAATGGGGCAATTTTGTCTTGTGGAATATATGTAAACGTGTTTTGAGAAATAGCTTATCCAGGACAGTACTAAATAAAAATAACGTGCAATTTTTAAGATCTTTTTTTTTTTATTATTATTGAAATTTTGCATATTCTGCAGGGGCTACAGCAACTAGAGAAACTTATGAGCAGAACTTGTGAAGATGCTTTTGCAAAGTATCATAGTCAGAAAATCACGAACTGCTGTTTACATTAATTGCCCACTACAGTTTACATTAATGTTTAAATGAAATAAATTACATTATAAATAAAAGTAATCTAATCTAAAATAATTTTAAGGTGTAACTGTAATTTGATTACAACCCATTTCAAATGTAAATGAAACTTTGTTTATGGGTATTGCTGTAAATGGGAATTACAGTAAGTACCTTTATGGTTGTAGAATAGTTAAGTGTCATTGTGTCAAAGGTAAAATATGTGTGTGTACAGGTTTATGTGTTGAATGTTATTTATATGTTAGATGGTAAAATACTTTTTTCCCATCCCAGTCCCTGTTGAAAAAAACAGCATATGCATTGAGCTGGTTTAAGCTAGTCCTTAGCTGGTCATGTGCTGGTTTAAGCTGATCAAGTGCTGGTCATGCGCTGGTCCTAAGCTGGTCCTGAGCAAGAGCTAGTTGCTTACGACCAGCACATGACCAGCACTTGACCAGCTTAAACCAGCACAGGATCATCTTAATCCAGCTAAGGAACAGCTTAAACCAGCAGCCATGCTTCAATAGAGACCTGCACTGCCGCGGGACACAACACAACAGGGTGCGGTGCGGGACAACTCTTCATGGGCGAGTGCGGATGCGGGCGGGAAGAGATTTTTGTGTGCGGGATAGAATTGACAAGACAGTTGACCCTGAGAGGTCAGCTAAATATCTACAGCGGATCTAAAATATTCATAATTAATTATAACTAGTTATGGTTAATTATTCATATTTCCCATGAGCTGATTCGTTACATGTGGGAGAAAAAAAATGATTCGCTGGACACCCGCAAAATAGAAATTATCTAAACTTAAAGTGTCTAAAACATATAAATTGATATTTATCTGTTGCACAAAAGCAAAAAGAACAACTAATATTAACATGATTAAAATTATTGACATGCGCAAGCTAGGCATAGTTTCTATTTATAACACGTGTTTAAAGGGTTGTGCAATGTAGCCAATCACAGATTTAGCAGTTGATTTCTGAAACGCAATGGCCATTCAGAGGTGATTAAGTTAGAATCTACTCACCGCAGTGCTGAAATTGCGTGCTCACTAAACCTCTCATTTTAACACACGAAGTGTAGACATTGTGAAAGATTCATTGTGCATACATTTATTGTGTTATAACAGAGCTTTATGAGATCGCAATTAACTGAGATGTCAGCTTTTACTGATAATAAAGGAAGCGCTGCTGCATTCTGCCATTCCAAACGGGGCATAGAGGACCTACAATAATGTACAGTATTTGAAAAATAATGTGTTTTTTGAACATTAAAGCATGTCAACATATTCTTTTACACCAAATACACCAAATAATGATCTTTAAAATAGCATCATATGACCCCTTTAAAAATAACTGGTTTGTTAATGTTGCTGCTTAGCCTCAATAACAAATATTTAAGTGTTTATGCTGGGATGTTATGGAGCTTAGGAGATGTTACAGAACCATTTCATGTAAATTTCTTTGATGTACTGAAAAAACTCTATATAGATTACTTTTATGCGGGCGGGAGCGGGACAAAACATGAATGTCACGGGTGGGAGCGGGCCCAGATAAGATATATTTCTGCGGGAGTGGGCGGGCGCGGGACAGAATCTTGCGGGAGCGGGACTGAAAAATCCGTCCCGTGCAGGTCTCTACTTCAAAACATACCTAACCAGCATAGGCCTATGCTGTTTTATTTCAACAGGGGTTTAATGTGCGGAGACACATTAATTGTTTGAATGACAAACCAATTGGTTCAACCAATGGTGCGAGCTTCTTGTAATTAGCTGTTTGGCAGGGAATTGTTTAACTTTCTGAATAATGGCAGATTAAGCCCAAAGTATACTTAAGTTTTGACACAAAAACTTAGTGTATGCATACACAACTCATTCGAAATTGCATGCTCTCTGAGTAGATTTTACATTTGATGAAGTTAAAATATAGGTCCTTGATACATACGCACTAGAAAGTTTCTCCTATGTCCAATGTCTGCACTATTTCTCTCCTGAACTTATATCTTTTAACCCGCCTCACACACCTGTTTTAATTGTTTGTTGTTGTTGCCTTCTCTAGTATTTTGTTGCTGTTCCATCTCATCCATTTTTTAAAAGTAAAATATTGGGCCTTGTTGAAAAATGAATTACAGCTTTTACAAGCTGAGCGTACAAAGTTAGAAAAAACGTGTACTGTACATCTACTACCCTAGCTTACATGTAAAAGCTGAAGGGCTTTAGGGAAACCTGTTTGTAAACAAAAGCCCAAACATTGTATGTCAGTATCAAATTATTTTAAGCCCTTTAAATCTGAATATTTTTAGTAAAATCCATGAGTGAATCCACATATCATCATTATCTTACGGAGTTGCATCAGACAGCAGATCTGTATATGAACCATGCATAACTGCTGAAGCCAGTCAGAATTGGGTGTTTCCAGTCAGTTAAATAACATTTTCATACAACATAACATATCTGTATGGTACCTCAGTTTACACACCATAATGTCACACTGGACAACATTTTGCTAATTTATATTATGTGTGGGTCTGCCGTAGAATATCTATAAAGAACTCCGCAATTTTGCATTTAACTGCATGTCCACTGATGAGGGGCTCAATGAAGCAGCTTCAACTCAAGCTCTGATCCCACCTCCCCAGGGTAAAACCCCCCCTCCCTAGGGTAAAACACAAGGTTTAAAATGTTAACATAAAGGGATAATTATATAAAAAAAGTTTATGTTTCAGCCTTATTACTATATTTTATGAGCTCTATGTATGTGTTATTATTTATTACCTTGAGACTAATCAAAAGTTTGTAATTTCAGAGGTTATGGGATGTTATCATATTCACATTTTATACTAATAGCCTCATTACCCTTTCAACAATGTCAATAGCAGTGTGAAACTTCACAGAAATGTATTTACCACATTAATATGACTGCTGTGAGGACACTTTAATTTGTAATTTGGCCTTACACTATTTAGTTGTTGCCTTGGCCTTTTAAGATCAGTAGCAAGTCTGCCTGGAAAGTCATTTCCTCACTGCCTGCTCATCATGGAGACACAGCACAAGCATGTTTGCATGCTTTGATGGCTTTATTATCTCTGTGAAAACAGGGGCAGACATAGTCAGGTTAAAGGGCTTGTGCTAATGCGCAAACAGGAATAGCTACACCATCATTAGTGCAGCAAGCAAAAGATTTGAAGGTTAAACTCAAAAAGGCAAATGATACTTTCAACTTCAAGGTGATGTGGTCATAATTCTTACTGATGGTGATATGATAGCAATTTCACTGATGGAAATTGTAAATGTTATGCATTTACTGAGTGGTGCAGAATAAGTTTTTCCTCTTAAAGGGATACTCCACCCCAAAATGAAAATTTTGTCATTAATCATTACCCCCATGTTGTTCCAAACCCGTAAAAGCTTTGTTCGTCTTCGGAACACAATTTAAATATTTTGTATGAAAACCGGGAGGCTTGTGACTGTCCGGTTGACTGCCAAGTAAATTACACTGTCAAGGTCCAGAAAAGTATGAAAGACATCGTCAGAATAGTCCATCTGCCATCAGTGGTTCAACCGTAACATTATGAAGCGACGAGAATACTTTTTGTACGCGAAGAAAACAAAAATAATGACTTTATTCAACAATTCGTCTCCTCTGTGTCTCTCTGCATCAACTTAGTGCCAATTTGGAGAATTACCACTGAACGCAAGCAGCGTACGCTATTCTGTGTCAGCCGTGCTGCACGGCAAGGTTATTTTCGTAAATGAAAACTAAAACTAAGACGAAAACGATTGATGAAAAAACAATTTCGTAAACTGAAATAAAATAAAAATGGCAAAATAATTCAACAACTAAAACGAAACGAAACTAACAACAGTTATTGAAAAACTAACTGAAATAAATAATTATCAAAAATAAATAATCGTTTTAGTAATCACTAAGTTCTCACCCCTTGGCTTAACAGAAAAAAAGATGAGAACCTGCATCCTTTCTGAAAACAATACAAAACTTTAGCATAGCATCTTGTGATCACTCTGCCAGGCTTTCGGACAAATGTGCATAGGCTAAATCACATCATAAACACGCTTATAATTCTTAATATATGAAAAGAACATATTCAAATATGAGCCTTTAGCCTACTGTTAAATGCGATTGCCGTTATTATTGAATTTCATTAGTCCCGGTTATGATTTATGCGCAGCTGTTCACAGAAAAGTGAGCAAGATACGACAGTTACAATATATTATGATTGTTAAAAAAGAAAAAAGACATCTAACTCTCATAACCAAATTAGGCTACATTTATTGTCATATTAAATATCTCAATACACATCATTAGATGACATTAAGCACAACTTGTGTAGATTTATTTAGTAAAAAGGCTTGACTGATTAATTTTGGCGTATATTTGTATACTTTTACCATTTAATCAATCTCAGTATGCATTAATTTTGTGTCGCTAGACAATTGCATCACTAAGGCTAAATTATGCCTTATTGCCTTTTATGCCTAAGTCTTTCTTTGGCCTGCGCTCTGGAAATTATCTGTTAATTCTGCTAAACTATATAAAATCTAAATAAAAATGCGTTCACAAAATAAAAACTAAACTAAAACTAACAACAATATTAATGAAACTAATAAAAATGACATTAAGCACAACTTGTGTAGATTTATTTAGTAAAAAGGCTTGACTGATTAATTTTGGCGTATATTTGTATACTTTTACCATTTAATCAATCTCAGTATGCAGTTAATTTTGTGTCACTAGACATTGCATCACTAAGGCTAAATTATGCCTTATTGCCTTTTATGCCTAAGTCTTTCTTTGGCCTGCGCTCTGGAAATTATCTGTTAATTCTGCTAAACTATATAAAATCTAAATAAAAATGCGTTCACAAAATAAAAACTAAACTAAAACTAACAACAATATTAATGAAACTAATAAAAACGAAACTGAATTGTATAGCAAATTTGAAAACGATATTAAAATAAAACTAATTTAAAAATTCAAAACTATAATAACCTTGCTGCACGGATGCGCTGTTTTCGTTCAAATCAAAGTTTAAATACATGTAGAAAACGTATCCTTGTGTCGCGGCTGACACAGAATAGCGTACGCTGCTTGCGTTCAGTGGTTATTCTCCAAAATGGCGCTACGGTGATGCAGAGAGACACAGAGGAGACGAATTGTTGAATAAAGTCATTATTTTTGTTTTCTTCGCATACAAAAAGTATTCTCATCGCTTCATAACGTTACAGTTGAACCACTGATGGCAGATGGACTATTCTGACGATGTCTTTCATACTTTTCTGGACCTGGACAGTGTAATTTACTTGGCAGTCAATCGGACAATCACAAGCCTCCTGGTTTTCATCCAAAATATCTTAAATTGTGTTCGAAGACGAACAAAGCTTTTAGGGGTTTGGAATGACATGGGGGTAAGTAATTAATGACACAATTTTCATTTTGGGGTGGAGTATCCATTTAATATTTTATTCAAAATACACAAATCTAATAATTAATATAAATATAAATCTATAACAAATGAATGTGGAATAAATTCAATGTTTTTCTCTAAAATTACTGGCACCAATGAGAAAAAAAAATCAACGTATACATTCCCAAGGTGTTACTTTCAGTAGGATCAGGTTTTATAGTTAGATGAGACCAAAATATTTTTTGTAGATTTTTATTTATTTATTTATTTTTGTAGAAAGATAAATTTTTTAGAAAAACTACATTTACATAAAATTACTGTGAAACTAAAGCCTTTCTTCAGAATTCCAAAAAAACTGAAGACAAAGATGATAAAAATAAACAAGGTTTATTGCATAAATATAGTCAATCTGTGAGATAGCAACTATACACAAACAATACCAAACAACTAAAAAGTGAACAGAGTAACTTAAATACGCAGTGATAATAAACTAAAGGGAGAACAGGTGTGCTGATTAATGAGTGTCCATGACAACAAAAGAGTGGCGGGAAAACTGCACAAAAGACAGCAAACTAATGAAAACAAATTAAAAGTCCATAATAATGAAACTAACTAAACAGAACTGTGACAGTTATCTAAATTGGGATATTGCATAGACTTGTATTGTTTTTATATACAGTAATGAATATTATAATACTTCATCATCATATTGTTTTTACAAATGAAGGCGTTCCCAAAAGGAGGTTTTGTAATATTTTGTCAGGTTTAGCTCACTTCTATAAATTTGTCAACAAAATATGGTGAAGTGGGTATATGAACACACACACACACACACACTTTATCCTCTGGCAGGTTGCTGAGCCCAAGTGTTTAATTGGTGGTGGATCAGGTGAAGTGTAAGCAAGGTCAGGTCCAGTTTAATTGAAGATTATTTGCTTATTTACTCAAGCACATTCAGCGCTAAATACCTTGGATCAAAAAAAGAGCAGACATTGTCAAACCCTCGGGTTCAGCGCTTCATGCAATTAGAGACTTATCCCTGACAGCAGTTCCAATTATTTCACAGCTAACCAGGAACTGGATGGAATGTTGAAGCTTGTAGCTTCTCACTCAGTTAAAGGGTTAACCAGTTACGTAATCGGGATACGAAAAAATATCTAATCTGTTACAGTACTATAGACACATGAACAGTAACAAAAAATCTAAAGATGAAAAAATAAAAATAATCAGATTACTAGGATTACATTTTTGGCAAAATAGCAAATCTTAGCATAGGTGACACTCTGTCATGTACACTACTTAGTTAGAAACAACCCAATTTGGCTCATTTTGGCAAACCAGTGTTTTTCCCTGTTTGCTTCAGCTGGGTTGCGTTAATTGAACTGGAAGAGACTGGAAACTCAGTTCTACAGTGTCACAAACTCCAAGGAAGATGATGAATAATACAAATAAAACAAGGTTTATTAAAATAACTTAAAAGATAACCAAACTGCAAGACAGTTGTGTTCAACACAAACAATACCAGACAAATGAAAGGTGAGAACATAGCTACTTAAATAAATGGCAAAGGGTAATAATGGAAAACATTAACGTCAATCAACGTGTTGATTAAATGAATATCCATGACAGCTAAAGAGTAGCGGGGAAACTGAACAAAGGAAGACAGAAAACTAGTGAAAACTGTCTTTTGAAAACTAGTGAAAAAGACAAGTGAAAACTTGACTTTTGATGTTCAATTGCATATCGGCTTTGTGTCATAACGTGGGAGATCACTAAACATAAGGTTATGCAATCAGAGGTTAACTATCTGCTGGGGTTCACCTTGTCTTTATGATCCTAAGAGCGAAGGTATTGTGCATTTTTATACTGACTACATGAACGTCCATGTACTGTAATTACAAAGCCTGACTCATTTCCTCTACATTACATTGTGTAGATAAGATTTATGTAAAAAATTGCTTAAAGGCTATTTTCAACTCGAATGCAATGTCCTATATCATACTGTTATGACATACAGCCATCAAAATTAGGAGAAAGGAGAAGAATTAGGAGAAAGACCTTTGGAGTGATAGGACCAGGACCATCTAACTCACTGCAGTCCTATTGATATCACTTGATTAATTCACATATCCTAAAACTCCAAAGTCAAAGCTTTTTTTTTTTTTACAGAAAATAGTGCCATAAAATATATTTAAATAGTTAGAAAATCTGAGAGGTTTAGGTGACAATTACAAGTATTTACTCTTTTTAAAACAAATAATAAATCCTGGCTGACCCTTCATTGGACTGATAACCAATGAAGAGTGACCAAAATTGTTGATATGCTGTTCTTTCTAGTTTCTGTCAATTGTCTAGCAGCAGCACTTGGGGTGCAGGCACAGGTGATACAGAGATGAGTGACAAAGCCATGTAAAAAGCATTACAGTAATGATAATCAAGACACTTTAACATCTGTAACCCAGTTGAATTAATTGGGGTTTGGAGCTTATACTGTACACCATGTTGGGGCTAAACAGATGGCAGATGAGAGGTGCTATGACAGCCCAAGTGAACACCGTGAAATGATAAGCTGTTGTGAACATTTGAAGCCAAAGCAATACCAGTGATTGGGTAAAATTTTAAGAATGAATGTTGAACAGACTATAAGTCTTCCTGGAACCCAGCTGCGACTGTACTGCATATAGGTTTCAAAACTCAAGTTGTGTTCATTTGTGTAGGTCGGGGGTGTCAAACTCAGTTCCTGGAGGGCCACAGCTCTGCACAGTTTAGATGCAACCCTAATTAAAAACACCTGATCCAGCTAAACAAGTCATTAAGTCTTATTTGAAAACTACATGGTATGTGTGTTGGAACAGGGTTGGAACTAAACTATGCAGGGCTGCGGCCCTCCAGGAACTGAGTTTGACACCCCTGGTGTAGGTTATCATGATGAACCAAACATGTAAGAATCATAAACCTTTGTTGGAGTTTATTTTATGCAACAATCCAAAAGCCAATGGAAATTATTGGGTTTTTGTCAAGGGAACCAAGGTGATGCTAACTCCAGGTAGGCCTACAAAATATGTCATCCCTGCAGCACTGTATTTGTCACCGTAAGTGTATTTTTCAATGCTTACATTGAGGTAACTACATGTAATGGAGGTAGTGAAGGGCAGACCTCATGCTAGATCTCTGAATTTTGTATATGTATGTAATATGTAGGATATTTTATATATAAAATTAAAATTTTATGGTTTGTTTTGAGCTGATAACCTTCTATATACTGGCGTATTGCACAGGTGAGGGTTCAGTATATTGGGCAAATAGCATAGGAGACAGTGGACACCCCTGTCCAAGGCCTGCAAAATGGTTTTGATATGATTTTATTTGTTATAATGGATACCATGGGTGAGGAATAAATGCTGATCCATTTGAAAAATTGCTGCCAAATCCAAATTTCCCCAAAGTGCTTAGGAGGAAAGGCAGAAGATTTGGAACATCCATTAAAATGACAGATGTGATTGCAATGTTTTGATCAGAAGGAGCAAAAATATGCAGTTGTGTATAATGAAAACATCTTCTATCCTTCCATTTTCCAAACTGCTTGTTCTATACAGGGTTGTGGGGATGCTGGACCCTATCTCAATGCCTCAAGCCATAGGCAGGGAAACCATCCCTGGGATTACACAGACAGACATTCACACCTATGGACAATTTAGTGTTTCCATTTCACCTATCCTCTATCCTGCATGTCTTTGGATTGTGGGGAAACCAGAGCACCTAGTTGACACCCTCCAATGTTTCCTTTCTACTGTATCGTAGGGTAACTTAATCAATGGCAAGAGGAAATGTCAGGCCATCTCAGCAATTCAGCATTATTTTAGGCCATTCTTTGAAAGATATGTACCTGTGTACCTTTTCTACAAAAATACAGTAAGGCTTTCAAACTCTGCTTTGCTGAGGTGAAGTGTTTGCACTGAAGTGTTCTTCAGTTCTAATTCTTAAAATAAAAGTGAATGTAATAAACATATTGTTATTTAAATTCAAGTAGTATATCTTGCTCTAAGGCTACTATAAAACTGTCAAATTTTTAGCAAAATCTTTACTTTTTCATTCTATCAAACCTTTGACTTTTCTGCAGCATGTTTGCTATTCAAATTCAAGTCAAATTCAGACAATGAATGTTAACGTTTTCAACTGTAAATGGCACACAGTAAAGTGATACCATTGCGAAGGTCAGCACACCACCTTCCCCCACTTCTCAATCCCTTGTTGCATCTCTCCTTCTTTCTCTCACTCTCTTTTATCACTGCCTGTATTTCCTCCTCTCCCATTCCGCACACAGACGTTTTGACATACAGTTTTATCCGTTACGTCATATTTCTTCCCTGTTTTAATCAAACAGTTGGATGGCAGGCTGACTGGCAAGCAGATTAATATCACCATTGATCATATTGGATGGAAATATTCTCACACATGTCCTCTCCTCTCCTCTCCTCTCTTTTAAATATTTAAAATATCCATGTAGAATTGGACTATAATCTCTGCAGTTTCTATATTTTACATATCCTAATAAATTCCATATTCTGTTGGCACCGTTATTATAAAATATTATTTTGTTTTTGTCTGTACACTCTGCGTGCGTGTGTGTGTGTGTGTGTGTGAGAAAAAGTGTACATTTTTGAGGCCACCATTTCAAGATTGGTGTCAGTAAGATTTAAAAAAACATTATTATTTTTTTTTTAATTAATGTTTTCAGCAAGAATGCATTAAATGTATTAAATAGTAAAGGCATTTGCAATGTTACAAAATATTTATATTTCAAATAAATGCTGTTCTTTCAAGCTTTCTACTCATCAAAAAAAATCCTGAAAAAATATGTATTAAGGTTTCAGCTAACTTTGTAGCATTCTGGAGTAATGGCTGCTGAAAATTCAGCTTTAAATTATATTAAAATATAAAACAAATCAATTAAACCTGTAATATTTCACAATATTACTGTTTTTAAAGTTTGCAGAGTTTAAATGTAGATGGCTTCTATTAAGATGGCTTCTTGTTCCTCCCATCACTTTTCTCTCTCCCTGATGGGCCACTCAAGGCAGAACTGCTCTGGCTTCTGCATCTCTGTCTAGCATGATGTACAGGGGTCAATGACAGTGGTGAGGAATGTTCAGTGATCCAGGGAGAGACGGGATTGCACAGAGGAAATTACTCCTCATCCTTGGTTGCTAAGTGTTGCTAAGCGGCTGACCAATAGTCAGGACCTTTGGCAGACGTTAACTGCAAGGGCAATGTTGTGTGTGTGTGTGTGTGAGAGAGAGAGAGAGAGAGAGAGAGAGAGAGAGAGAGAGAGAGAGCTAGAGAGAGATCATCAGTGAGGAGAGATATAGCAACTGGTTGGTGGATAGTGTGAAGACAATATCAAGAATATGGGTTGAGTGTAGCCTTACTAATTAAAGGCGAGCAGCGGTGGAGAGGAGAGAGAGCAGACTGAGCTCGCTTTTTCAGGATAAAGGGCTGCAAAGCAAGGCACAGAGGACATCTTAACAGCCTGTTATTTGTACCCTTATGCCCTTGTCACTTTTAATAATTTTTTGGGAATAATTTTTTTCAAAATTAAACTTTAAGAGCAGCAAAAGATGCAGAGAGTATGTATGAAAAGAAGGACAGAGGGAGAGGGAGGGAGAGAGAGAGAGAAGAATAAGAATCCCCCACCCCCCCGAGAGTGAGCACCTGTGTCATTGTTATGCTTGTTGCCTAGTAACAACATTCTTCACCGCCCACCACAGAAAGAGTGGAAGCCATGCATGAAGACGGGAACAAAGAATCTCATATTTCATGGACATTTTTAAGGAGTTTATGTTGGGGATGTGACTGCATTGTGTCTGCATTCATTTTTTAAAAATGTTTACTGTCAGTAATAAAAGTCATATACATGAAATCTTAGTGAAAATATGTTCTTCTTCAAATTTATTTCAATTTACACAAAACAATCAAACTGCAGAAAGAAATCATTATGCCATAAAAAAGCAAAATGCTCAACAATATGTATACTACATTTATGTCCATAACGTAAAAATAAGGGCAGCAGAGGTGTATGTTTGTGAGGATGCACAAGGTTGTAACTCTGCTTGCAATGACTGCCTGAAATATTTATACTTCATCTTGCCATAACAGTGCCACAATGACACCTGTAGAGTTAGTTAGTGCGCATGTCTTATGTGCAGTTTAGTGATGAACACACATGCTAAAGCACAAATTACAACAACTTGAAATTAATTATATAAATATTGTATATTTTTGCAAAAAAATTGTACAATAAAATTTTTTACATTTTTTTATCTTTGCAATGATTTTATGATTATGTTTCAGTTTAGGTGAGCACATAGCTGGGTCTCACTCTTGCTTGCATTTACAGTACATGCTTAATTTTTTATATTTATATACACACACACTACCTACTTCCTACTACCTACCCTTTACACAAAACTTTCTACATTTTTAGATTTTCATAAAAACTTCATCCTGTATGATTTATAAGCTTGTTTCCTTATGGGGACCAAAAAAAAATTCTGGGTTAAATACAACCCAGCGTTGGGTAAAATATGGACAAACCCAGCGATTGGGTTGTTTTGACCCAGCATTTGGGTTACTACCCAGAATGTTGGGTTAAACATTTAACCAAACCGCTGGGTCAAAATAACCCAATCACTGGGTTTGTCCATATTTTACCCAGACCATTATTTTGTCTAATACAGGGGTCACCAAACTTGGACCTGGTGTCCTGCCAAGTTTAGCTCCAACCCTAATCAAACACACCTGAACCAGCTAATCAAGGTCTTGCTAGGTATATGTGAAACTTCCAGTTTAGGTGAGCACATAGCTGGGTCTCACTCTTGCTTGCATTTACAGTACATGCTTAATTTTTTATATTTATATACACACACACTACCTACTTCCTACTACCTACCCTTTACACAAAACTTTCTACATTTTTAGATTTTCATAAAAACTTCATCCTGTATGATTTATAAGCTTGTTTCCTTATGGGGACCAAAAAAAAATTCTGGGTTAAATACAACCCAGCGTTGGGTAAAATATGGACAAACCCAGCGATTGGGTTGTTTTGACCCAGCATTTGGGTTACTACCCAGAATGTTGGGTTAAACATTTAACCAAACCGCTGGGTCAAAATAACCCAATCACTGGGTTTGTCCATATTTTACCCAGACCATTATTTTGTCTAATACAGGGGTCACCAAACTTGGACCTGGTGTCCTGCCAAGTTTAGCTCCAACCCTAATCAAACACACCTGAACCAGCTAATCAAGGTCTTGCTAGGTATATGTGAAACTTCCAGGCAGGTGTGTTGAGGCAAGTTGGAGCTAAACTCTACAGGACAATGGCCCTCCAGGACCAAGTCTGGTGACCCCGGTCTAATATTTACACATATTCAAAGGCCCTTCTATCAAGGCTGATTATGTACACCAGGTACATAATCTGTTGCAATAAAAATGAATAAACCCAAAATTACTTCTTCTTTTGTACTTACCTGCTGAGGCCCAAGTGGATCCCGGGTCTGAAAATCACTGAGGTAAGGGAATGCTGAAAACTGAAATTGGTTTCCTCTGCTGAGTTAAAAAGCAAGATAACTTATTTTATTTTCTGGGCTGGTCGAATGTTTGTAGGTTTAAACGCCACAATGACTGACCCAAAAGCTATTACTATAGTCCCTTTGAGCAAAGCACTTAACCCTACAGTAGCTTAATTTAAGGGATTTTTTCCTGTGATAAATGTAAATGTAGTAAATGTGATGAAAGTTGATTTGGATAAACACTGCTGTACATCTAGAATGAAATGGTGTGTTTACAATTTTACTATTCTGGCCCTGAACATCTGTTTGGTTTTCTTAGCTTGACAGAAAGGTTTTGTGTGACCTAACGTCCCAAAAAGTATTAACACTTCACATCCTAATTGTTCCTCTTGTCTTTTGCATTAATATTTGTGTTGGAACAGTAGTTAAAAAGTAAAGTTTCCACACCAATGCCATAGAAGAACCATTTTGCATCCTTTCACTTTTATAACCTTTCAGTGAACAATTCTTCAAATTTCCTTTCTTGGTGTGAAAACATTTAATAATCTGAAACACACACTTCCACTACCCTTTAAAATCCCTTTTGTACAATGGAAAGTTTCCATTGATGTTAGACGTTTTTCATGAAACCGTAGATGCCAGTTAATCTTTATTTTTAGGAGTGTAGATTTCATGTAGGTATACAAGCTATATAGCTATAGGTATACTAGCTATCTTGGAGAAATTGTCAAAGTTCTTGTATGGATGTCAGTTGCTTTTGTCTCTTCATATAATCCCAGGTGAAGATGTTGAGGTCAGGGTTCTGTTGGTGCCGTACCATCTGTTGAAGGATTCCATGTTCATACAAAAATCTGATGGTATTGGTACTATTAGAATACTGGTTATATCTAAATCTGGGAATTTAAAATTGATTTAAAATTGATATTTCCTACTGGCACACTGCAGCTAAATATCCAGCTTAAAACATATATTATTGTAAAGCATCTATAATTTGCCTAAATATTTACCACACTACTGCTGTAGTGTACTGTAGTGGAGTAGCTTTTTAAATACTTATATTGACCATATTGTGCTTGCAAACATGTTCAGGTTTGCGTCACTTCCTCACTTCAACAACAAACACAACAATTCTGCCATTCTATGTAAACCGTTTTTCTTTTTACCCTTTGAAGATGTCTGTCATGCAGGTATGAAGAGACAACAGCATTTTTTTTTATTCCTCTTTTTCTTTTGCTCTACCTGCTTGTGAGCAGAGAGCAGCACTGCTAGGGCTGTCATACTGGATCAGAGCTCCACTGATTACTTCCACTTTGTCACCTTCATCAGGAAATGATTCTGACGCACACTCACACCCTGGTCTCTCCACATCAATATGTGTGCTGTGGAAAAAAATGCAGATGGGAAATAAATAATAAAAAGGAGGGGATGCTCCAGCTTTACACTCTCATTCCCTCTATTTCTTTTTGAACCATGTCTTTGCTTTCATTTTTCTTCCCTTCTGTGACCTTACCACTTTATGTGAGGAAAAACATTCGTGTCTCAAAATTCAATTTCTGTCAACCTGGACTCTAGCATTTTGAGAGGATAAACATTTTTTGAATATATATTTCTGTAAGCAGACATTATTCAAGTATATATTGTGGTATTTTGATAGGACACATGGTGCCAAATTATTCAGCTAAATGGACTATTCCTTTTTGAGGCAAAGTGTTTGTCTTTATCTCGACTGCTCTACCACATTAGATCCACCTGTCTTTTTTCCTCAACCCCTCACCCCCCTCCAAGAGTTGTGTGTATACCAAGGAATTGCCAATATTCCTACAACAGAGCACGGCACAGCATGAGCATTCCCTGCAGAATCCCTGAGGGATTACTTAAAACGACTGCACCATCCCTGGGGTGGGCATGCCTGTGGGAGACACAGGGTTCAGACCCAACAGTACCACTGCAAAAAGTGAGAAATCTGTCTACACTTTTTTTTCCCCCCACTGAAATAGTTTTTTCATACATTTCATTTATTGGATGTCATTTTGACTTCTTGATTTTTAGCTATACAACATAAAACAAGCACATATGTGAAATGTCCTATTTTTCGAATATATTTATCATGACCAGCTACTGTGAATAACATAAAATAATTTCTACAAACTGATTTTACACAAAGAACACTCTACACGACCAATATCTGTATGTTTTTGTATTAATTTATTTTTGCAATGGATGGCTGTGTGTTTTCAGGGAACCTACTTCAAATCAAAGTGTGTGAATGGGTTCAAGAACAGAGGAGGATTAGAGCCCTCTCTGCTGTGGTTTAATCTCAGCATTTAACATGTTCTTAATGGCCCTTATCACTTTGTTATCACTAGCCAAGGGGATTTGGCATAGATGAGGCTGCTGTCAACTGCAGTCATATTCCTCAGGCCCTGTACTGCCAGCTGTTCAAATGCTTGATATTTCCTGTCCAACATACTTTCCTGAACAGCAAAGAAGCCGTGAAGAGTCAGCAACAAGTATTAAACATACATTTGGCACTTTTATCAGGCACACAAAAATTAAGGAGGTGCAGGTCGTCAACCTCAGGAGGTTTTTTTTGTTTTGTTTTTTTGCAACCAGTTTACTCAACTTTGAGACATAATCATAATCAAATTTAAAAAACAAAGCTGCAATTTCCAGCCAAAATGACTATCAGCAGCAGGAAAACCTCAAAATATTTTACGCAGTAAATGATTAGTAAACTAATATATTTGCATTACATAATCAGCCCCGTATGTGTGACTTTTCTGATGTAGTAAACTTGCTCGGTAGCTTATCTGGTTCCATATCCATGAAACAAGAGTCAAGATAAAAGAGGTCAAAGCAAAAATACATGGTTACACTAGCAAATGCAGTTTTAAAGGTTCTAATATATGCCATTTAGGTACTAATATGTGCACTTTAGGGACTAATATGAATCTTTAAGGTACTAAAATGAAACTTTAAGGGTAAATAAGGAACAAAGGTGTACCTTTTGAAAGTGTACACCACCCCAGTGACAGCATTTGTACCGTTTTTCTGTATGTATAGCTTTGCTTTTGGTACCACTACCAGTTAGGTTTAGGGTACGATTTAGTGTAGGTGGTCCATTATTTTCAAACATTTTAGATCCAGCGCCATTCACCAGAAACTTAAACTGCCACAATATATATACCAATTAACATAAAAATGTTGGCAGATTCATGTTTTGGATAAAGAATCAAACAATTTCTAAACCTCTAAACTACTCACTGGATCTTTCAAACTTTGCAAAACATGCAAAATGCAACATATTATTATATTACAGAAATGTTGTCGCAGGTACATTTTGCAGTGAGCCTGGATTGATTTTCTCTGGTCTATTTAAAGTTTTTTCAGGTTTATTCAACAAATTGTATATATTTAGTATGGAACAATAAAAGTGTCTGACAAAATTCACAAGTAACATGAATTTTGTACCCTGATAAATAACAGGGGTATAGTTTGCAATTTAGCCTAATCTAATCACCCAGAAGAGGCTAGCTAGTTTGAAACCAGGTTTTTTAAGTTTTGATATCGCTATGTTTCCCATAAATTGTAAGAGAAAAAGTCCTTTGTTCCCTTTTCCACACCTTCAAAAATGATTCTGTCCTCACAATATCCAAAGCCTGATTTACCCAAACAACCGTCTACCCATCAACCTTCAGTATTCCATCCACCCAAACCATCCCCCCAAAACGCACCCTTTCCATGCATTACAAACCGCATGGGATTTCAGTCTCTCTTTAAAGCTTAACGCCTCTGGGAGCCACTCTCTTTTCCATGTGACATTTTTGCATTCTAGGGGAAGATGGGAATGACAATGCCTGTTTCTTCACGTATTTTCTTCCTGCTTTTTTATCCCTTGTGATAATTTGCATTACAGTTACACAGAGACATGAAATGCATTAGGATAAGGGAAAGACAAGAAATGTATACAAATTATGACATTTAACTGCACATTTGATTAAAAATGTCACCATTTCCTGGCATCAAATTACATCTCACATTTTTTTTGTTTCCTTTATTATTTGAACACGTAAAAGCATCACAACAACAATATACAAATTTTTAGTTATCTTTAAAACAAAAACACATTTACACATGCAACATTAGGGTAAAGACAATGAGCAACTTATTGGATAATTAATTTTGGAATGTGTAGTTTACTGTGTTGTGAGAATTAAAAATGCATGTCACAAATCTTACTGTGATGTTCACGAAAGTTCTTTACTGGTTCTCTACCTACCTTTGGGCAGCTTTTTAAACAGATTCAACCCAAACTAAATGGAATGCAATTGAACTTTGAGAGACTATACAAACAACCTTAAATCGCCTTCTCTCAGTGTTACCAGACTCTTAAAAGTGCATCATGGCAACAAAAAAATGTGCCCTGCACTGCAATATGCCACACAAAAGCAACACAGGAACTTACTGGCTTTTGTTTACTGTTCATACACACCGTGTCAATTACAAAACATCACATTAATAGTGGAGGTCACAACGTGTCCTCTCAAATTTGTTGGTTTAAGTGAAAAGAGGTATTCTTAAGATCATTCCATAGAAAGCTTGGAATATGATGGCAGAGAATAATTACCTTTATTATTATTGCATCAGATCTAAAAATATGTGTTGTGTTTTCAAGAGAGTTGTGATCTCATTGGCCATCAGTCCATTGGTTGACATAATTTTCTTCTGTTTGTAATGATTGTCTACTCAGTTCTTTTCAAGAATGGCTGCAACTTGCACAGCCAAGACACTAAAACACATTGACAGACACTGAAAAATATACATTATGATGCTGCCAAAAGTACAATAATAATTACACAGGAAATAAAATTACAAAGGTTTTTTTTTGAATATTTTTATTTAGCTTGTCCCACCCTCTCTCATGCTCTGTCATCCACAGTCTGGGCTTTTTGGGTCCTTGTAGCCCTGCAAGTTCTTTTTGTGGTAAGTCTGTGGCATCACTGCATATGATGTCACTTGTTTCAGAGTCCTAAAAGAACCATCTAAAGGCTTCCCCGTTGTTTACTGGCGTTCTCTGTTGAAAACACAAAAGGAATGTATAGAGAATCAGCATTATATATTTCATAACATTTTACAATAAAGTTAGTTAACATTAATTAATGCATTCTTAAAGCAAGTAGGTACAGTACAATCTATTGCTACATTTGTTCAAATGATTACTAGAAAGTGAATTTAGAATAATTATTGCGAATTTAGTTCAATCTGCACATCTCATAATGTTTTTGCCCTGATGTCCATGGTTGAGTAACTGCACAATTAACCACACTTAAGCTAGTTTTGTGTGTGTGTGTGTGTGTGTGTGTGTGTGTGTGTGTGTGTGTGTGTGTGTGTGTGTGTGTGTGTGTGTGTGTGTGAAAACTGTGAAGAAAAAATTAAATAGTTGAGCCAGTGGTCTAGGATAATGAACAAACAAGCCTAAGCCTAAAGCAATGGAGCATGCTATGGATTTCAATAAGCAAAAGAATGTATAACGTAATGTCAAGGGAACCTTTTTTTTTCAAACAGCAAATCTATTAATCTCTGTAAGTTATTTGAAAGGTGTTCAAGACCAAAGATGGTATAGGTTTTATTGATGGACGCTTTTATAGTGGTTCATATTAAATGAGCAAATCATAAGATCATTCAGTGCAAGGGCATTTATTATCCAGCAAGCAAGTGGTGAGACATGACCAAATGTGAGTTGTTTCATTCAACAAATGTTTAGTTTCACCTCATCACAACTTATAGCTTGCTTGAAGAGTTTATGAGCATGCCATTCTTTCCATTCAGATGTGTATGAACCTCGACATTTAGGCCTACTGCAACATACTAACTACTATAAAGTATTACAAACTAAAAACACCTTAAGCATAGGATGAGCTATGAATAATGTCATGAGGTGCCTTGTGTCACCACATGACAAATAAATGAAAATAACACGAAACAATATGTGAGCAATAATATAAATAAAATTAGTAAACAGTAAAATAATCTACACATTTTATTGATGCCACGTTGCACTGCTGGTAAATCGAGTACTGCATCTATCACTGAATAATTTACAGAATTATTATGCACAGACTCCACACTTTCCTCAAAAATGCTTACGTTCATGCTCAACATTCACGCTCGTACTTAACGTTCCTGTTCGCATGCAACACACAAAAAAATCACTTACTCTGCAATTATTTAAGTTTTTGTTGTGCCATTAATGGCAAATAACATTAGAACTTGTGACCTATTACTCTTACAGCAATAAAGACACTCCTAGACCAACACAAAACACATTCTCTGAAGAGGCAGAGCACCCTTACTCTGGAAAAAAAAAACTACACTCTTAAAAATAAAGGTGCTTAAAAGGTTCTTCACAGCAATGCCATAAAAGAACCATTTTTGGTTCCACAAATAACCATTCAGTCAAAGGTTCTTTAAAGAACCATCTCTTTCTTACCTTTTTATAATCTGAAGAACCTTCTTTCACCACAAAGAACTTTTTATGAAACAGAAAGGTTCTTCAGATGTTAAAGGATCTTTATGGAACCATTTAGACAAAAAGGTTCTTCTATGGCATCGTTAACCACCTTTATTTCTGTCAGGACCGCTATCGTCAAAGATGATTGACAATGAGCATACAGTTTGGATTGACGGTATGGTTCTCTTTTGGGCAAGACCTCCCTGTGCATCCTAGCGTGGCAGCGCACTTCAGAAACCCTCCACCTTCCCCAGCTCCACCTGTATAGATCTGCTATGGGGTGATTTATGTATGCTATATGGGGGTTATTCATATGTTTTATATGTGCAGCAGCAGTATTTCTTACATGCTTACATCAGTATGTTGTGTATGTATTGGCAGTAGCAAGTCTCTGTACTTGCTATGCCGCAGCAGGATAGCAGATCTATTCCGCCAAGACCAAATACATTAACATTGTCATGTACATTACCATGCCAATCCCTCCGAGAGTTGTCGTGACAGAACCAGGGTTATATTTTTATTATTTTATATGTTTCCACTATGCCATTTTTTTTTTTCATTTATATAACTGACAGATATGCAACACATTAAGTTTGTTATTGTTAATTAAATATTTTTCTTGAATGTAACCTCAAGGGACCAATCAGACAATAAGGGGAAATAACTACTTTATCATGTTGAACAGTGCAAAAGAATTTTCATGAATGTTTAGAATCATGAGGGGGTAAAGTGTGCAGGATGATGATATCTTCAGTAAATAAAAACATGAATGACTGAATGTAGAGAGCAGGAGAGGAACAGAAAGAGCCACGGACAAAAAGATTGATTTGCATAGAGTGACTCTCTTCTCACATATATTTTGGATAACTGCCAACCACTGAAAACTAATCCCAGTGTTGAGATTTTTGGGGAAAAAGCCCTTTTCTTTTGAATGAGAAACAGTCTAGAGAAAAACACTGAAACAAGTTGTGGCTTAGAGAAAAAAAATGTTTCTCTAAATCTATATATTTTCCCCCATTGATCAGTCCCTGGTGGAAATGTGGCTCACTATAGACAGTAATGACCCTGATGTGTGTGGCCGGCATGTCTGCGTTTTGTTAAGTCTCGCACTATCGATCTGGTTGAGGCTTCCTGAGTGCTGCTCAAATTCACTTCCAGCCGTCTCTCCTCGCCTCACTGCTGTGACCAGGCACAAAGAGAGCTCAATTAGCACAGCTCGACGACGGCTCTCTCCCGCCTGCGCACTCCATCAAAATCACTCCATCAAACCACCCAGAGAGAGGGGGGAGGGAATAGGAGATAGAGGGGGTAGTGATACGACAGGGAGATGCAAGTAACTTTGAGGTTTTATTTCCAATCAAAAGATGCTAAGGCAAATGTTCAGCTGGCCAACAGGGCATACATACATATTAGCCTGCAGTCAATGCTTAGTCTTTAAAATATGTGGAAAATAATTTTAAAACATATGTCCTCAAGGTTTCCAGCATATCAGAGACCACATTGCTGACAATATTACTGTTTTTTTTTTTATTGTTCCAGAATTCGATAATGCCAGAAACTGTAAAATATTAAAAAAATATATTGTAATGCTGGCCATCATATCCAACATTATCTCATATGTATTCATATGTCTGTAAAATGTGGTTCTACCAAATGAACATTTACAGACATTTGCATACACACTGAAATACCATATTGATATACAGTAGAGTAAATCCTGTATCTAAAATGTACAAACAGCTTTATAGATGTGGAGATGTTTATGAATCTTATTTAATATATGAATATTGGTCTCACTTTATATTCGGTGGCCTTAACTACAATGTACTTACATTTAAATTAATCATTTGGTACAATGCACTTATTGTTTACACACATTTTTACATTGTACTTATACTTTCAAAATTACCTGCATGTAATTACATCTGAAATTAATTTCTGTAATTACATTTATAATTACACTGTTGACCCATCCCTTACACCTTAACCCACCCTTAAACGTACCCATACCACCAAACCTGTCCCTGACCTTACTCATATCACACCTTAATAGCAGCCAGTGTTTTGCAATACAATATGAACACAATAAGTACACTGTGATTTTTTTAATGATGTAAGTACATAGTAGTTAAGGCCACCTAATATAACGTGGGACCTGAATATTTAATTAATCAGTTGATTTTGTTATGAGCAATGAGATTTTACATTTTTCAGTTGCATTTATTAGTTGGCTGATTTGAAATCATAACATTTCACACTGTTCTGTGTCACTTCTGGTGCTGACTTGTTTTAAAGAATTACATAATTTCAACAAGTCTATACTTTAAAATCCTAAAATGAGAAAATTTCTGTAATGATTTAACTATTATTTAATGTGATATTTATTTTGTTTGCTGTAGAACATATCAGTTTTCTGAACATGCTGAATTAAATTCAAGCCTACATTCAGTGTTCTCTATCTGCAACCCCTGTAGCAACCATAACCACAAAAATCCTGCACTAATATATATATATATATATATATATATATATATATATATATATAAAACTGTAAAAATGTAACTATATGAATATATTTATGATTTAAAGGATATGTAAATATTTTACGTTTCTAAATGTGTAAATACATAATTCTGCTTATATTTAGATGTTTTCAGCACGTCCATATTGTAGGTTTCACTATCTACCCGAACATAAAAAAAGTACAAGTATATGTTGCAAAGGAATACCTATAATTGATAATTATTTTAATGTTATAAATAATAAAACCAGGCAGTCATATCAATTATTATTTATATAATTATTCATTATTTGTATCTGACAAAATTTTCAAATCAGTGTTCCTAATGCCCCACCTAATGCCCTCAAACAATCAGCATGAATATATTTATGTGATTGAGACGTACTGAATAAAGAATACAGTCTTATGTCCTGTTCACAAAGAAAGACACGTCAAAGCTAAAATCAGGCAGGCTGAATGAAAGAGAGTTCTGGATGTGGTGGGGGTCTTAACAGCCATTGACACTGATTGGGGATGGCAGGTGCAGTTAATGACAGGGGCCGTACATGTCCTGCTCTGATTGAGGTGAGGGAGAGTAGAAGGAAAGAGAAGAGTGATGAGGTTGGAAGAGTGCTGACTCATAATCAAACCCTAATCAAATGCCAAACACACACACACACACACACACACACACATACGTATATATATATACTGTTTTACACACATATATGCACACAGACTCTTTCTCTGTCTGACGCACATGCACAGACACACACACATCACATTCAATCCCATCCCTTTTCCCCACCCCCAGAAGCCCTGATATGGTGATTCGTAGAGGCCACAGATAAACCACTCAAGACCATGAGGATGATAATGGCAGATGCGGCAGAGACTCAAATTCAATCAGCACTGGGCTGTCAACGTGGATGATTTTAAGAACGAAACGCTCCCTGGCACACGTTAAAGACACATCAACTGAAGTAAGCCAAATACATCCCTGAATTTAAGGAATGGTTAGGTTAACCAAAAAAATAAAAAAATAAAAGAAGGAAATTATGTCATCATTTCTTCATACTGTTTCAAACTTGTTTGACTTGTATGACTATTAACAAAGAAGAAGAATAAAAAAAAAAAGTTGTTGTTTTGTATGGACAAAAAAAATCTTCTTTTGTGTTCCACGAAAGAAGGTCACATAGAGACTACATAGAGTAACATAATGAGATTGAGTAAAGGATGACAGAATTGTTATTCCTTTACTATACCTTTAAGATACCCTTACAAAAAATGTACCATTATAATCATATGTGCGTCGACCTAAATTTACATGGCTATTCTATACTGTGAATTGTCAAAGTAGGATTTTTAGATTTAAGAGACAATTTAAGAGACAATGAAGAAGACTTAAGGTCCTTGCACACTAGAGTCCGAAATTTTCGTCTTCCTTTCCTATCAAAATGCTTGCTACAGATGCGAAAACGCAGTAAATTTAACATGATCTCAATTTATTTTATGACAGACGAAACATTCGGAGGCAGTGTGAAAACATGATTGACACGTGAGGTCGTATTTATTTTTAAAGTGCAAAAATTTCAGACTCAGTGTGCAAAGACCTTTAGGGAGAATAAAAATGATATGTAATCATGTAATCCATAACAAAGTAACTGTAATCTGATCATGAGCATTTAAAAAGTTTATATAATCTAATTATAAGCACTTCATTTTTGGAATCTGTTTGCATAATCCAGATTACATGTAATCAATTAGTACCCAGCACATAATATGTATTTGTAAAAATATGATGAGATGTCCTTTACATTGCTAGAAAGTTTTCTTTTTAAAAAAGAAGGGTAAAGTTTAAGAAACAGAAAGCTGACGGGAAAAAAGAAAGAGGGGGGTTGGGTTCAGTGACAGTGGCTGAGACCCTCGTCTCTTCACGAGATGAATACCAGTCCAGGCAGTGTGCTGATGTGCTCCAGAACGCTCATTATAACGCACAGCCCATACGTTGGCCTGACATATCCATTATTTATTAACGTATGGACTGGGAACCAGGCCACCATTCATGACTGCAATCCTTTGGAGGCATTTCTGACAGGTTCTTTCAGAAATAAATAAATAATCCTTCACTTCTCTCTTCCTTCATGGCTTATGCTCCCAACACAAGAATAGCTCATATCCTCAGACTGTTTCTACCGCTGAACCTGTAAACATATTTCACATGCATTCACTGCTCAACCTAAAAACACAAGAACTGTGACCGACCGTTATATCGGCAAGCCGATTAATCTGTCTCATAATTTAAATAATCATGCATAATAAATGTTCATTTAATTTCAGAAAATTTGTGTACATATCATATGCAATCATTGAGTGAGAGGTGTATGCATTATGACCAAAAGCTTGTACAATGGTATGAGTATCTCTTTTTTTCATTATGGTAATAATATATGATGCCACAGTCAGTTTTTCTGATGGGGTCAGACAGCAGGATAAAAAAAATGCAAAATGCAAATAATAAAATGCTACTAACCATATAATTGTGATTTGTGCATAGCTACCATTACAAAATAAATCTGACCTAAATAAACCTTTAAAGAACTATCAACTTAAAAGCACCTTCCATCTTTGCATGCATTCATACTGAAAATGCTTTAGATACTTTTAAAAAACCCATGATAATGCTTATTTTTAGAAAACAATGCAGTGAAATTAAATATCTTACAAATGATTCACTGGATTATTTTGTCTTTCTGCTTGAATTTGACTGATCCTGCCATCCAAAAGATAAGATCACTGAAAACCAATGATTGGATGAGTTCAAAACAAAAGACTCAAGCACCTAAACTAATGTTATAAATGGATGTTTCCATCTTTAATTCCAATTTTCATGGGCTGCATTTGAAACCATTGTAAAATAGCCAATACACACATAGTACACACATATGGGCACATCACTTGAATTATATTTTAATGCAGCAAACTTCAATGTTGCTAAGCAGACGTAAACATTTCAACTCAGAGTTACATGTGTTTAATTGTTTAGGATATGTCTCACACTGTATTTTTGTATTACTCGTAAACAAATTTGTAATATTGTTGTCTTCAGTAGCAGCTCCTGACCATAAATTCCTCTTGGATAATTTAGCCCAAGGGTTGATTGGCTGACTCTACATTCACACTATACATAGAATGTTATCTTAAAATGCATGTCGATTCTCAGAACAATTAACCATGAGTGCATTTAACAAAACAAACATTTTGATCTATCTATCTATCTATCTATCTATCTATCTATCTATCTATCTATCTATCTATCTTTCTGGAATGTAGCTATTTTGTATATTACTGTTAGTAGGAATATACAATTTATGGCAAGTTCTGTCATGAAACTCTAGATGGCACAGGCTGATGGGTCGTTAATGCAAATTGATGATATTTATAGCATTAAACTCATTGGTATAAGCCGATTGGTTCATGTTGCATACGCAGCCAATTAGCTGTTTAGCAATTACTAGAGTAGTTTTCAGTGTGCATTCAGAGATTCTCTGAAACCCTCCATCTTCTCGAGCAATATATCCATCTCATTTTACGACTTAAAATAGTCTATAGAAACTCTGATAATATTTAATGAATAATGCTGAACATTTACTAGTTAAAAGCAAAATTCCTAAATTACCAATTTAGGATTGATTCAGTTTATATATAGTTATATGTTTTTTTTAAATTGGTGAATATTTTGGTGGGGCACAGCCCCATAATTTTCATACATTTTTTGGCAATGACAAAAAGCTATACAAGTGTTTTTAAATTAGTCAATTCTAGAAAGTAACTTTGCAGAACACAGGATGATAGAATCACAGAAAGAGAGGAAGAATACAACAGATTCAAGCAGTTTAGGATTTTGAGGGCTAGCCAAAAATACAGGGCTGCTCTCCAGACAGAAAAAAAATAAAGTTTCTCTGGTGCAGTAAGCCCAAACTGATGTGTTATATATTGCCTGTCACTCTATTCTGCGGGAATATTGGGGCGTTGCCGAGCTCAAACCTGGAAGGTACAGCAATCCATCACTAACATTCACAGAAGGAGATCTCATCTCAGTGTTGGTAGCCAATGTCCCAGCCGCTTGAGCGGCATATAATAGGGAGCCAGTTCAAGGCTGTTACAAACACACCGCTCATCTATGCCATCCACATTCTGCAGTTGATTGCTTTAGCCTTACATCACAACACCTTCATGCAACAGAATGAATGATTAAAAATACAGGCAATCAAGTTTGAAAACATTGCTTACACTAAAAA
>NW_015505375.1:160636-178269 GCF_001515645.1 Sinocyclocheilus grahami
ATATATATATATATATATATATATATATATATGTATGTATATGTATATATATATATTACTTAAGGATCTCACAGTTTGATGTAGCCCATGTGAATTAGCTATCATATCAGTGTTTAAAATATTAAATATATAATGCATATCTTTACAGCAGTTATTTGCAGGGTTTTTGTTTTGGGAGAAATTCTGTATGATTATGAACCTATAATGATGCAATTATCTACAACAGCAGATATGATTTGTTACAAGACAGAATCTGCACAATACAGCAGTTAAAATTGACTAATATTCGCAAAGTTCTCATTTTATTTTTCTGTGTAGTTATGATTTGCTGCAATGACTACGTAATGCCCAAAGTCCTAAAGTGACTTAAAAAAATTATTTAAACAGCTTTACAAATCAAATAATATGGGCATTTTGAAAGAAAATGTATTCCAATATGTTTTAAATATTCCAAAAATCAGCCCTGTTCACTTCCATTGTGTTTTATTTTATTTTATTTTATTTCATTTATTTATTTATTTTTGAAGAGAGTCCAGAGTCCACAGCAGTCTGTGATATCTGTCAAGTAGTAGTAATATTTTGTAGAGCTATTTAGTGGAATTTAGTGCAATGTCTGAGTTTATCACATTTATCAGACCACAGAGCATGATAGAAAAGTACCTGTTTAATATAAAGCATCTTTTCAGATAAGGACATAGAAAGAGAATGACATATTGAGAAGAAATGTGTGAAGAGAGCAGTTAGGAGATGTAATGTTCATGCCATCTTCCGAGTATACATTTGACCTTGTAAGAAAAGTAAAGATCTAGAATACCATAAAGTACATCTGGAGGTCATGGGCTATTTTTCCCTCACATAATACTTAACACAAATAACAGAGATAGCCAGTCAGGAGAGATGTTACAACCAAGCTGGAGACTACTTTAAATGTCTCACTAAATGCTACTGTTTTGTTTTAGTTTTAATGTAGTTATTTATTAATTTCCACTGAATGTAGGCCTACACTACACCTTTGACAAAAAGGATGGATTCTGATTGTTTCTTACTATAAATGCTCTTAGAAAAAAAGTGTTGGTCTAGTGTTTAGTGCACATTTTCTGCATGTTGAACTGTGGTGCTTATGGTGGTGACACAAGTTTGGCTTGTGTAATTTTTAAGCTCACCTCCTTATCATCATTCTTTTTATGCTCCTCTTACGCATAAACACATTTCATTACACCAAATACACAAAATAATGTTCTTTTTAGCAGCATCACATGACCCCTTTAATAAAATAAAATACAATTAAATACAAGACTTATGATGAACTGGCTGTCTAGACCATTTTCGTGCTTATGATGAGATGCTTTGATAGGCTTTAGCATTTCTGTGACACCACATAAGACAAGTGGTTAATAAAATAAAAATAATAAAAATAAAATACAAAAAATAAGTAAAATAAAATAAAAAAGACTTGTGGTGGACCGACCATCAATACTGTTTCCTTGTTTCTGACACAAGATGCTGGGATAGATTCTAGCATTTCTTGGACCTCACATTAGACAAGTGGTTAGTAAAATAAAATAAAACAATAAAATCCTTTTGCATAATAAAGTAGCACCACATAATTAAGAATTAAATAAAAACACAGATATTTTCAACATCTTCCAACCAAAATTTCAAAGGTGTTGAATGATGAATACATCTCCATTATAATTTTAAGCTGCTCAGTATTCAGAGTCTGTCAACACAGTCTAGAGAACACCATCCAGCTTTCTGTAAGAGCACTTCTAAGATATCATCATTGGTCAGACAACAACCCCATAAACAGTGGTAAAAAAGGAAAGGCCAGTGAGAAACAGGGAAATAAGGCTGATGTCACTGTTAGCTGTTGATCTACATCAAGAAAATGAACAGGGATAGAAAAAGAAAAATTAATTTTTAGGAGGCGGCGGAGAAACATAAGTAGAAAAGGTACAAGAGCGGATGGTGAAAGAGTGAGAGGAAGACAGTGGCAGCAGGGTGCTTTCTAAGGGCTCTCAGGGGACATTTTGTGGAAAGCTTCCCTCCCTGTGGCGGCCCGCAGGCCTTTAAAGAATAGCAGCGGGATGTCAGTCACTGGTGTCGGCACAGGAGAGTGAGTGAGTGCAGCATAATGATGAGCCATGTGGGTGTATCGGTGCGAGGGCTAAGCGATCTGAACAGATTGCCTGTTCTCTGAAATGTTAAATCAAAATGCAAAACAGGAGTTGACCGGCCTTCCTCTCTAAACAGATTCACCAGCATATGTGTGGGAGCGTGGACAGCTTCTCGGGGAGCACTAATATTTTAAAGGTAATTAAACTGAACCTCCCACTGACTGTGAAGCCCTCGGTCTGCCTGTTTCCAATTCCAGTTATTTTAGCCATCTTCAGGACTGAAGAAAAGGTACTATTTTCTAAGTAGAAAAATTATCTCTAAGATAAGCCGGTTCTGTATTTCAGATCTTATTTCAGTTCTACTTACTTATCAATCCTAATTCAGATTCTAAAATATATTCTAAGATACCAAATTTGGTTGGTAAAGATAATCCATCATTTTAAGCAGAAATAGCTACATATTTAGAACTGAAAACGGTTTGTAACACCAGGTGTACACTGTGATGCTGTTCTTTATGATTGGTGATTGTCAGACTGCAAAAAAAAATAAAATACATTTGAAAAGAAATGCTGGGTACAAGCAAAGTATGAATGTGCACATGTGAAAATATTTTTTTTTATGGTCAGTGTATGGAAAAGGGCAGTGAGATCATCTAAACATTTCCTTCAGTATTCCAGGGAAAAAGTTATACATGTTGGGAAAGTCAGGAGGCTACTGAACACAGAATTTCCATTCTGGAGCGATCTAATACTTTTATATTTGTTAAATTACAGACTTCAATATATCTCCAACCAAAGGTCCTCATCTAGAGGGAGCAATCATTTCTCCCTAACAGAGTTATTCAAGCTTAGACAAATTACATGTTGGTCATTAATTGATAGTCTTCTTCCAGTCATACCAAAGATCCTGTGATTTGCATATAGGCTACCTATAAACTATTGAAAGGTGAAACACTGACTCAAAGTGCCCCATTATGCTTTTCGAATATTATCTTTCATGCATTGTGTAATATAGCTGTTTGTGAGTGTAAAAGGTCTGCAAAGTTTTAAAGGGGTCATATGATGCGATTTCAATTTTTCCTTTCTCTTTGGAGTGTTACAAGCTCTTGGTGCATAAAGAAGATCTGTAAAGTTGCAAACACTAAAGTTTCAAAACCAAAGAGATATTCTTTATAAAAGAGTTAACCACGCCTACCTAAAACGGCTCATTCTAACACGCTCCCACATACCTACGTCACGATCTGGGAAGGTTTGCATAACGCCTCCCAAATGTTCACGCAAAGAAAGAAGGCGTAACTTTTATTCTCGCTGTAGTATTGTTGACGCTGCAGCCATGTCCTGAAGACGCTGTGTGCTTCATTGTGAAAGCGAAACTACTTTGTTTGGTCTTCCAAACGAGGACGATATCCGCTTCGTCATGCCTATAGCTGATCTGTGCTGGTTGCTGAGGGAATACATCAACTTTCACCGTGGACTAAGCGGAGTCCAGCAGGCCTTTAAAGGCCTCAGCTCACTCTATCCCGGCCTCAGCGCACGCTAAGCCGGGGCTTCCCCTCACGCTAGGCCGCTGTGTTTTTCATTTCCACTGATGATTCAAACGTGAGTTTTGGGCAGTAGAGTAGCACTTGTTGTTTGTCATTTCTCCGATCACAAATGCAGACAGAGTTTTATGTTTACGCGGCGCGATGCAATGCAACACAACGTACGCACACCTCGCTTTTTCAGACCGATTAGATTTGTAAAAATCGACGCGTTTCAAAAAGGCGGGGCATAGAGGAGAAACAATAATGTACAGTATGTGGAAAATAATGTGTTTTTTTTTACTTTAAACCGCATAAACACATTTCATTACACCAAATACACAAAATAATGTTCTTTTTAGAAGCATCATATGACCCCTTTAAAGATCAAAGTGCACAGTAAATAAAGTTATTGTCTCCCAAACGAAAGACTCTAACGAGTGGGTAATTTACTAGTTGATTTGCTTAAAGTCTACTTTGTGATTCTGTTGACAAATGTGTTTATAGTGCATTATATTCAACATGTTTATTGCTAGCGCATCAAAAATAGATAGCGCAGCCTTTACAAGTAATTTGCGTGCAATGTATCTGGTTGCCATGACAACCTCACACACTTGCTTTTGCTCTATGCAATCATAATAAAACCACTTAAATGGTACAAGGAGTGTGAATTTGTACGTTTACTACAGAAATGCTAAAATGTATTTAAAAGTTTGACTGACCAAATCGACTGGCTTGGCTTGAATCCCCTTTTGCCTTCAGAAATGACTTCTTTGCATTCTTTGTGGCATAGATTTTACAAGGTGCTGGAAACATTCCTCAGAGATTTTGGTCCATATTGTCCTGATAGCATCATGCAGTTGATGCAGATTTGTTGGCTGCACATCCATCATGCGAATCTCCCATTCCACCACATCCCAATGATGCTCTTTTAGATTGAGATCTGGTGATTGTGGAGGGCATTTGGGTATAGTAAACTCATTGTCATGTTTAAAAAAACAGTTTGAGATAGTTTAAGCTTTGCTAGAAGCAGCCATCACACGATGGTTACACTGTGGTCATAAAGAAATGGACATGGTTAGCAACAATACTCAGATAGGCTGAGGCATTTAAATGAGATGCTCAGTTGGTACAATTGGTACTGTACTGTTCTTAGCAGCACCAACAACCATGCAACGCTCAAAGTCCTCTCTTCACCGTTCTGACGCTCGGTTTGAACTTCAGCAGATCGTTTTTACCATGTCTACATGTCTAAAGTTGCTGCCATGTGATTGACCGATTAGATATCTGCATTAACGAGCAGTTTAACAGTCGTACCCAATAAAAAAGTGTCCGGTGATTGTATGTAGCAGTAGCCTACTTTTTCCCCATGGAAAAATGGCAGGATTTCAAGTGCTGAGCATGAAGACAAGACAGCTGCAGCCATCACAGCACAAAATGTGTCTGTCAAAGACATAGCAACACAGTGGCGAACCATACACTAAAAAATGGGAAAGATGTTGAGGCAGCCATACCCTGCAGCATGATCCACTGAGAACATACGATTATTTGTTGGGACTGAATCCAAGAATGTCAATTTAATTGATGTGTGTTCTAAGACACAAGAAAAAAACATAGACAATGATGTGCTAAGAAGCCATAACTCATTACAAAATTGACAAGGATATATTTTAAGGTCTGAGGAAAAGTAGTAAAGAAAATGTGTCTCGAAAAACAGCAGCAAGATGCATTAGACTAAAATACATATATAGTTTAAGCAAAAAAAGTATAACAGAAACATTAAGGACGCTGTAACAACAACACTGTAACATTCAAAGACATTTTGCACAATCAACATGTGCAATCAGCTAAAACCTCATACTGTATTAACAGACACTCAGAAATTAAGATAAGACTTTCTTTTCATGCTTTCTTTGTATCTCCACAACACAAAGAGAGAATTACACTTTTTCTTCACCTGAGTTCATCAGACAGAAAGAAACAAAACATAAACAAACAGCCTGGTGTGAAGCACCAATGGTTAATAAACATACTCTATGCATCCACACCAGTAGATGTCAGTATATATCACTGGGACAAATAAGAGAGAGCAAAAATCCAATCAAAACGAATGTTTTGTAGCTTTTAGTATAAATATGTTAGCCTTAAAGGTAACATATCATGAAAATCTGACTTTTCCAGGTTTTAAGTGCTATAATCAGGTCCCCGGTGCATCTACCAACCAAGGAAATGTGAAAAAGATTAACCCAGTAAGCGTCTGAAAAAAATGAGTGCATCTGATTTCGCTCCCCTAGTGACATTGCAAAGGGATTTCATTATAATATTACCGCCCCTTAATCTGCACGTTTCCACCATAGACTGTATAAAAACATGGACGTAGTGTCCGTGATGTCACCCGTAGGTTTCCGAAGAGCGTTTTTGAAGCCTAAAGTAGGCGGGTCCGGCTGTCGCCATCTTGGCAGCGCATCACCGCGCGTCACTCCCGGATAATCGAATATGGGCAAAGAGGCGGGAAAAACCACACCCACCTCGACGGTGGTGACAGCAGCGGCAATCCACCTGTCACTCAAGTGGCCACGCCCTTAATTATGCAGAACTTTAAGGCTTAGTGGGTTCGATTCCCAGGGAACACACATACTGGTAAAAAATGTATAGCCTGAATGCACTGTAAGTCGCTTTGGATAAAAGCCTCTGCTAAATGCATAAATTAATTAATTCATTCATTCATTAATTTAAACGGATGAGTTATAAAAAAATTCACCCCCCCTCACAGTTGTCATGAAGGGCAAAATTAGCTATATAGACCAAAACCACTTTTTGTACCAGGCTGTAAACATTTTTTTCTGCTGTAAAGTTGGGCATTTTAACATGGGGAGTCTATGGGACTGACTCCCGTTTAGAGCCAGCCTCTAGCGGCCAGTCGATGAGTTGCATCGTTTTAGTCACTTGTTGGTTTCACAAGATTTTGCAAGCAACAATGATGTACCAGTTCTAATGCTAATGTTCTGCCTTTGGCTGCACTGATGAGCATAGGACACTATTTAGAGTCCCAGCCTCAGAGGAGACAAGAGAGCAGTGGATTTATAGATTTATTTACTGTATATTGCTGCTGCCACACAGATCTAATATAAACATGCGGTTTATTTCCCAGCTGTTTACCTTCACAGACATAACCGACTGTTTTTGTAACTCATGAGTGTTTTTAACGTAACCCTTTGTGAATGAGAACTTAGTTTAGTACTCACATGCTGTGACAGCCGATTTCTGTCCGTGTGCTTCGGATGTGTGCACTCAGAAAACCATATATCAGAAGTTTAAACTAATATGGTTTAAAACGCATGATTTCAGCACAATAAACATGATAATCAGAACCAAAACAGATGATTTTTAGCAGGTCCGAGCTGTAATGGCGCAACTCTATTCTGGAAAAGGAGGCAGGGAGCAGCAGCTCATTTGCATTTAAAGAGAAAGGCACGAAAAACAGCATGTTTCTTCTTCCACCCAAAATGGGCATTTTCAAAATGATATAATAAATTATCTGTGGGGTATTTTGAGCTGAAACTTCACAGACACATTCTGGGGACACCATAGACTTATATTACATATTGAAAAAGGGGCATAATATCTCCTTTAAGTCTCCTTTAAGCTAATCTATAAAAAAAAGAGTATTCCAAAACAATGACAAAATTTGCATATAGAAGATTTATGATTTAAGATTTTACAGTCTCTCTCAACCACCAATATGAATGGACAATTTTAATGACATCATACTTCATCAGCCTCTCATAAAATTTTCAGTGCTTCTCAGCGCCAATCATCTGTGCGAGACCACAAAACTTATCCAACCCATTTGAATTCTACACATACTACACAGAATGCTGTATTTTAAAGCACTATAGAAGAGTTATTTGATACGCCCCACCTTGACTTCTTATTTCAATTGGAAATATGTAATAAAGCATTGAGGGGAAAAAATACACTCATCAAACCACTTTACTGGAACTTTAAGTTAATAAAGTGTTTTGATTCGATTAATGCAAAATCAGCTGCAGTTGTTGTAAATATTGGTATAGGGATCGTTAGTCTTTAAGTCTTTTATTAGTCTTTGTCCCTACTGTTCATACCCAAATCTATGTCAAATTTCAAGTCATTTGACAATATTACTGTTTTCCATGCTTTAGTGTGCTGGACATTGTGTGTTTAAAATAATGTAAATATTCAATATTAATATTTATATATATATAAAATATATATATTAAATTAAAATAACTTGGACTTTATACTGACACCTATTTGTGTAGATTCAGCATGAAGCAAAGACAAGAGTTTTAAGAATGAGATAAAACCCCATATTCAAATGTGTATTTGTAACTCATAATTAATTTTTTTATGCAGGAACAATGCCCTATAATACATGTGTTATGTAAATAAAATAAGTAATATCAAATGCAAAATGCAACTTTTTCATTACAAATCTTTAATTACAAATATTTTAAATACATTACATACAAGTTTTATTCTATTAAGAATAAATATTATATTATTCTATTTTATTCTATTCTATTTTTCTATTTGTATTCTTTTTTATTCTATAAGTTTTCTGATTATATATAAATAAACATAAATGCATAAAAGTAAATTCAGTAGTACGCTTTATATTTCAAAGACAATTTATGTAATTATGAAATTACATATAAATATGTACTTAAATCCTACTTTAGTGGCCAAAAACACTCTAAAGTTCAAAAGTTCTTAAAAGCTGATTGCATCTAATATAAATTTATATTATAATATTTTTTATTTAATTGCAATTAAGATGCATTTGAGTGTCTGAAAACATTTAATTCAGTTTGCACATTCTTTTAGAGTATATTATTTCCACAATAAGTACTCTTTTTAAAAGTATGATAAAGTGTACTTCAGTTTTTTTACAAGGGTTTATGAGCCTTGATCTCATTTGACAAAATTTTTAACATTTGTCGAAAGTAATTTCTTTGTAATTTCTTTCTTTCTTTTTTTATTTATTTTTATGTATCTTTAACTAAATCTGTAAATGTTGCTGAAATGTGGTACAAAATGTCTGCAATATTTTTTATGGCCTTAATGTAAATACTAAGACCCCTTCTGCGTTGACTTTCTTCACGTATTTTCAAGCAGGTCACTGCAATGATGGGGAACCATTTAACTTCTCATCCAGAGCTAGCCATCAATTATTTACAGTCTCCTGTTTAAAATTTAAAGTGCCACACATTAACGTTCGCAGCACCTACACTTTCACCCTGACCATCCTCCACTGATCCGCCACCCCTCCCCATCCTAGAAAACGGCCACTGATAATGAGTTGCTTTCGCCACTGAACTGGAGATGTTAAATCAAGCCAGGTCAAAGGAGACAGCATGGGTAAGGGCACAGGCCAGGCATGTCTGATTACATTTCAGTCTTAATTGGTAGCGCAAGAAAAAACAATAAATTCAGCAAAAATGTTGTAGCACATTGTGCAGAGCAATGGGATTTTTTAAAAACTTGAATTTGTAAGCATTAACAAGATTCGCAAACTGTGGAGGAGGGAAAAATATATTCAGTGAATAATAAGATAAAGAGATTCACCCAAAAACGAAAATTCTGTCATTATTTACTTACCTTCATGTTGTCCCAAACCTGTGGATATTTTGTGGAATGTAGGTAACAACTTTTGTTGACCATTGACTTCCAAAGAGAGAGAAAAATTACACTTCTCAAGACATTAAAAAAATAACTTCTATTACGTTGCAAAGAAGAAAGTCATGCAGGTTTACAGGGTGAGTAAATCATGAAAACATTTAATTTTTGGGTGAACTATCCCTTTATATTTTATTCTGTTCCTCACACAAAGCTTCAGTATGATGCTGTTTCAGAAGACATTTATTGTGACAATTTACTGCCCTATAGTAGAAGTCATATAGCCTTTACAGTGATTTTTTTGTTGTTGTTGTTGGTAATATTAGGAGATTGTCATTTACTGTAAATACTGTATATATGGTTTTGAATGAAGTGTATGAATAAATTATGACATTATACTTTTTAAGTGTACTATTATTTTAATTTATCCTGGCAAACTGTTTGTCAGATAATCAGTCTTTTACAGCCAAAAACAGCCCTATTCATGGAACAAACTAAATACTTTGTCTTACACTTAATTTCCTCAAGCAAAATTTAAATATTTTATGCAGCATTTAAGCTGCGGTACTTCTCATAATCACAGAGGAATCACTAAATCATGAAATCTATCTTTGTGCATCATCATAAAAAACAGTTCATTTCACACCAAAAACAACCACTTTCCAATATAGATCCTGTCTTATGTATGCACACAGCCTTTGATCAAAATTATAATTTTTTTAACTTCCAAAAACGAACCCAAGCTCAAACTGTCTGACTAACCTGGAGCATTACTGGACTCAAAGCAAGCTCAGGAAACGTTAGGAAAGATAAGATGACTCTGCTAGACTAATCCATTCTGGTGTCTGAGAGAGAGAGAAAGACAGAGAGAGAGAGAGAGAGAGAAAACAGCAGAGCAGTGACACAGGGTAATCCTCCAGGGTCTTGCATTAGCGCACTAAATTAAAGGCGGTATTAGATTAAATTGGCTCTCCGATTTCAGGGGTGTAAGTAAAATTCTAATTTGCATTTTCCACTGCCGCTTAAGATATAATTAGTTCAGGGTGATTCCCAGGTGCAAAACACTGACAGCAACATCCAGCTGCTTACTGGGAGTTTATCATTTGTTAGCAGCAAAAGGTGCAATCAGCTGGGTCTACATATATGTGTGTGTGTGTGTGTGTTTGTCTGTGTGTGTGAATCGGTGTGTGTTTGTGTTTTGTGTAACCATACATATAGTTGGAAGCAAGTCAATAATAAACTGAAAAAAAGTCAGTATATTTTAGTCTGTGTGTGTCCGCAGATGCTTGTGTAAAGGCACATGGTTCTTCTATACTTGTCGGCTCAATATAAATTAATAAAGGCTGTGTGTGGGCTGAGGATGCTAATCAGTCTTACAGCAAACTCAGATCACCCTGCATTTCCACACATACTAAGTAGAGCTCCAAGAGAATATTGTAAAATATTATTACAATGTATAACAGCTGTTTTCTATTTTAATACATTTTAAAAAGTAATTTTTTCCTGTGATGGCAAAGCTGAGTTTTCAGCTGTCATTATTTCCGGTCTGTCACATGATCCTTCAGACATTATTCTAATATGCTGATTTGTATTACACAATCTCAAAATGAAGATTTATTAAATAAATAAATAAAATAATAGTTTAAAAAGTTCCAAACTGCCATAATGTCCTAAAATAAAGTAATACATTATTAAACTTTAGGTGAAGTATGGTACATCTGTTTCATAAGCAGCAACAAATGGAATAGCAAAAAAACCAGACCACTTCATCTGCCACTGGTCACACTGATGGGATTTTGAAAGGCTCTGAAGGTTCTGAAAGCGCCACAAATAAGCACTGCTAATGCTATCATGAGAAAATAAACTTATAGTAGCTTACATATTGTCCATGTATATTAAGCTGGGATAGTTAAAAGTATTTTAAAATCAAAAAATGTCCACACTCCACCTATCACACATGAGAATCACATCAACAATGCCAAGTCAGTGTTCAGAACCTTCGCCTGTACGTTCTTGGTGAAGTAAAGAGAAGGAAGTAGAACAGCATATACTTTATCCTAGCTGCTACAACACCAAACACATGTAACAAACAACAGTCACACTCAACCTTAACCTGCACACAAGTCAACAGACTTTAGAAAACAGTATTAACAAGTATTTAGATAAATTTTCTAAATACACTCAATCAGCAGGTGTAGAATACTCAATGTGAAAATATGCTTTAGGCCCTATTAACAACTGGTATTAAAGGGGTCATATGATGTTGCTAAAAAGAACATTATTTTTTGTATTTGGTGTAATGAAATGTGTTTATGCGGTTTAAGGTTCAAAAAACACATTATTTTCCACATACTGTACATTCTTGTTTCTCCTCTATGCCCCGCCTTTCTGAAACGTGTCGATTTTTACAAAGCTCATTGGTCTGAAAAGCGAGGTGTGCTCTGATTGGCCAGCTATGCAGTGCATTGTGATTGGCCGAATACCTCAAGCATGTGACAGACATTAGTTTCGCTTTCACAACGAAACACACAGCGCCTTCACAACATGGCGGCGCAACAGCAATACTACAGCGAGAATAAAAGTTATGCCTTCTTTCTTTGCGTGAACATTTGGGCAGCGTTATGCAAATCTTCCCACATCGTGACGTAGACATGTGGGGGCATGTTAGAACGAGCCGTTTTAGGTAGGCGTGGTTGACTCTTAACTTTTATAAAGAATATATCTTTGGATTTGAGACTTTAGTCTTTGCAACTTTACAGACCTTCTTTATGCACCAAGAGCTTGTAACACTCCAAAGAGAAAGGAAAAACTGAAATCGCATCATATGACCCCTTTAACATGCTTTTCATATGCATCTCCTGTAACCACTGATTGTGATTGCAGTTCGTTGAAGGGAATGTCAGTGCCTGTTGATGTCAGACACACAAGTCAATGTGCAATTTTCAAACCTTTGTTTTGGTGCATTGATTACATATTAGATGAGTAGGTAGTCATTCGGTGTTGTTCGAGATGCATTAGGACACATTAAGGCTGATTTATACTCCAAATTGGTATTTCTTTAGACACATTATTGTCTTTTCTTTATGTGATTCATTTATTCAACAATAATAAAAATGCTTTCGATTGTTTTTCCTATTTCTTTTTCAATGTGTAAGGATATTAGGATGAGAAACTAGACGTTCCACGTCCCAAGTGTGATAGAAGAACAGCAGCAGGAATTTTCCTATTGCTCCCATTGTGGGAGAGATCGACTAGCCTCGTCAGGAGACAGTTTCTATAATTGGTTAAAATGACCAAGTGCAGAGAAGGATGGCTCTCTGCTGAAAACCATTTCCCAGCTCAGCTTGGAGCAGAGCCAAGCCCTGGGTTGTTCGGATGCGTTCCAGCCCCAGCCTGACTGGCAGCAATTAGGGGTGTCTGAGCCAAGCTCAGCTTGCGCTCCGCACAAACACCCCTAATTACTGCCAATTAGGCTAGGCGGGTAGGCAGATTTGAGAAGCTGGGGGGATGTTCAGGCATGGGTGGGCATGGAAACAATTTTCAAGGGCTTAGAAACGTGACTAGAAGGAAAGGTTAATGCTTTTGAGTGCACGGAGGGAGAGAGGGAGGGGGAGTGTGGTGTCTGAGCCGTCGTCTCACCTCTAGTGATGAGCCAGGCTTCTTTTTTAGCTCCTCGCATTTCCGAAACTTGCAGATCTGGTGGCCTGTCTTACGGTTCCGACAACTGCTGCACACTCCACAGTTGATTAGCCTCCTGCAGGGCGCGCAGACCCCACACCTTTTCCTTTTCTTTTTCGCTGGGTTTCCGCTGGATGCGGAGGAATTATTCTGTGGGCAGTCTGCCAGATTGGCAATTTGAAACGCACTGTCTGTAACGGCTGCTGAGGCTGCGGGGGAGTGAAGGGCTGTCATGACGATGACCCCGGGAGGTAATGAGATGCCCCCTAAAGCCGGAATAGCGGAAAAAGTTCCAACACGTTCCGGGAGATTCATTATCTCTGCTTCAGCAGCACCACATTTCAGCTTGTTCATGCATTCTCCTGCTAAAGGTCTGCAGTGTTCAGGGGATAAGCTAGAGAGGAAATTATTATTTGCCATTTGCAGCGTCTCTGGCGGCATGCCAGGTTTCCCCGGCCTTTGGGAGTCGTTTCTATGCATGCTGGTCCTATTAGGGTTTATTGCTGCTGATTTCCTTCCCCAGAGCATGCCGTTATCACAGTTCCAAGGGGACACACCGATTCTGGCGCTGGGAAAAATTGGTGTTGTTATGCGGGCAATCTTAGCGGTCTGTGGAAATGCCCCATTGGTTTTGTAAAAGTTTGCAAACGACCTGTACCTTTCCATTTCGGCATTGTAATCCAACAGCTGGCTTAATCCACCGTCCTGAAGATTATCCTTTTGCAAGAGTGACACGTCGGTGCTCTGGCCACTTTCAATGCAAAGTGCATTGTTAAGATTAGACATGACTGCTAAGTTTCAAGTGCTCACAAGAAAAATTCAGGGGAGAGTGGCAGTTGTTTTTTGTCAAGGTGAAGCTTGTTAGACACAACACGTTACCATCCTGGTTTATCCTCTCCACTAAAACAAGAGAACAACAATTACGGATACAAGTGACAAAAATTTCCTGTGCATCATCTCACACTTCCAAGTTACTCAACTATAGTGAAAGGTTTTTACTTCACGTCAAAATTGTCAAAATTTCTTTTTTTTCTCTCCTGATTGCTTTAGCCATAAAATTGGGATTCTAATCTCGTGACTTACCATTGTAGCTATGACACTTTTATGTGGCATAACCATAGGAAACAGGCATAATCATATGTGAAAGTCATGTAATTTCATCACCAAGATTGAAAAAATATATTGTCAGTACACTGACTTCCCAGAAAGAAATGGTAAAATTAGATCATTATTTGCTATATTATTTATATAATGGGACCAATACTTGGAAAATAAAAGTAGCATCATAATAGAAACAAAACATGCATGCACATTTAACATGTTTTTTTTTTTGTAATGGATATCTCAAATATAAGCAACCTCAAATTTAAGTCTCTAATTTAAAAAAAGAAAAAACAACAACATGTGTTGGAAAATAAAAGTAGCATCATAATAGAAACAAAACATGCATGCACATTTAACATGTTTTTTTTTTGTAATAGATATCTCAAATATAAGCAACCTCAAACTTTAGAAGTCTCTAATTTAAAAAAAGAAAAAACAACAACATGTAATCATGCATTAAGCAAAAAGTTCTTACGAAAATATGTCAATATTATAATAAAGCACATTGTCAGGATTCACCCAATGATACAAGGATACTTTGTGAGGCTCACTTCAACCAAGTCCCAGACCTTGGCAACTGTAGTGTGTGGGGGGATCCATTTCCGATCTCCCAGTCTGGCTGGGTTTTGTTGCCACAGATAAAAGCCTATTAGACACATCTTCCTCTACTTGCATTACCTTTCACTAGACTTTCTCTCACTGACTGTCTGTGGTAGATTGCAAGATGACTACAGCAATTCAAAGCTCTGTTAACATCTAGTTCTGAATTTAATTTACCGATAATTGGATAAATACTGGATATCTAAGACCCTGTCATTAATCATCTGAGACCTCACATGAAGCCAGTAATGTTTTTATTAAGTTTCTTAAAGAGGCTCATGCTGCTTTATAACTTCCTAATTAAAGGCAAACAGAACAAAACTGAGTAAAAAAAAAAAAAAAGATCACTTTACACTCACAAGCATAAGAAGTTTTCTATTCTGAGCAATAATGCACAATACACTGATGATGCAAATCATTAATTTAGTATTATTATCATCGCTGTTGTTTTTAATTTTTCTGTTCACGAGTAAAAGGTGCTTTTAAACCACTGATTTTCAAGCTGTTTAAACAAAGTTCAGAGAATAAGAAATATCCGATACTCAGAGGAGACTGAAAGAGGTCGAGAGTAGACAAGTGTGCCGTCGAGTACAGCCCGAGACATTCAGATCAAATTGCGACCTCACATGAAGCCAGTAATGTTTTTATTAAGTTTCTTAAAGAGGCTCATGCTGCTTTATAACTTCCTAATTAAAGGCAAACAGAACAAAACTGAGTAAAAAAAAAAAAAAAGATCACTTTACACTCACAAGCATAAGAAGTTTTCTATTCTGAGCAATAATGCACAATACACTGATGATGCAAATCATTAATTTAGTATTATTATCATCGCTGTTGTTTTAAATGTTTCTGTTCACGAGTAAAAGGTGCTTTTAAACCACTGATTTTCAAGCTGTAAACAAAGTTCAGAGAATAAGAAATATCCGATACTCAGAGGAGACTGAAAGAGGTCGAGAGTAGACAAGTGTGCCGTCGAGTACAGCCCGAGACATTCAGATCAAATTGCATAATGGAATTTAATCACTCTGGCGCCTTCAAAACCACCCGAAATAAATAATAAAACAGTGGACATTCAGAAAGCATGCGCCACTATAGCTAAGCGAGAGAAAAAAAAATGAAAGAGCATCACCTACCAGACAATCCAGACACTAGAGCAGCACATTACTGCGATGAATACACAATAAACACACGCCGAGTATTCACTACAAAAAACACCATCTTTAAGCACAAAACGCCATTCTTCATGCGAAGAAAAGTAGAAGAAAGGGTATATGTTTGTGATGGCGTCCGGGTTGAGCCTGTTGTCCGTGGAGCGATGACTGGAGGTGAGGTGTCTCCTGTCGCTGTGTGTGGCTGATTGGTGCTGAGGTGAGGAGGATGGGGATGTGGACACCAACTGATCATTGGCTGGAAATTACTATAGAAACACCAGGAGCTCTGGGGAGGGGGATGCTCATCAATCTCCACCGGGAAACAGCGTGCTTTCTCTCGCTGTTTGGCAACTCTTTACATTACAGTCTCACAGATTACGTGTAAGTAGTCTAATCAATTACAATATCGAGTGTATTTAAAAGCAGTTACAAAATATATTTTCATATTGGTTTGCCTCAAAACCTAGACACTTTGGCTCATAACCCTGCTGTCAGAAAGGCAGTCAGCTCGTTAGGCAAGTATGCAGGTAAAAACTAAATGTTTTTCTGGTAACCTAATGTGCTTTACTGTTTTTTTCAGTCAATATAATTATTTACAAATGTAACTTAATATATGAATTAACAATGTTTGGTTACACTAACAAAAGTTTTTTTTAAGTGTGTGGGGGGGATCACTAAGTTCCGTTAGCACCACATATTTAAAGCTGTGAAATACAAAAGAAAACATTTTGAAGAACACGTGGAAGAAGACATTGACATTGTCAGAGACATTTTGTCACACAGAAGAAATAACCTACATTTAAAAATACAACTCCAATTTTACTATTTTTGTACTTTATAGGCCAGGTTCTAATTGTATTACGTAGTATCTGCTTGAGTAATTAATCTAGGCACTGTAAAGTCTTTTACAGTCACTTCTGAAGACTTCTAGAATAACATCAACTGAAAGAGTTTTGAGGGCTTAATCAAAACAAGAAAAAAAATTCAATTGTGAACTGGGGGAAATATTGCTTAGGTCAAATAGTATTATTATTATTATTATTATTATTATTGTTCATAAAAAATACCAGAATGTGACTCTGACACTCATATGTTTTGACCAACTATAATCACTGTGGTGACAAACCTGTTTAGCTCTTAAGTTTAGGATTTGCACATTTTTATCGTGTAATATAGCGAAAACAAATGCTAATTTAATTGAATATTTCTGCTAGCTTTAGATGTATTTTGTACATATTACTGAATGTGTATCAACATGCCTGCAATAATATTACTAAAAGCCCAACAGTAGGGTCCAGAAGAAAGAATGCTTGTCAAAATTCCTGGTTACAAACTAAACTTCCCAAAATCCTAAAGCACAATCCACCAATTAGCTAAGTCCTGTTACCATAGATATATGATTTGCAGGGACAGTGCACCCCCAGTGGCCTGGGTTACCCATTCATCTTGTTCAATTTCAGACATGAAATGAATCTTAAATCTTAAAAGAAAACTTTAAAGCTATTGCAATATTTTAGGTAAATCAAATATTTGAAAATTGCAGGAAAAAATAGACTGTCTATTTTCCACAAAAATATTAAGCAACAAAACTGTTTTCAACACTGATAATAATAAGAAATGTTTTTGAGCATCAAATCAGCATCTTAGACTGACTTCTGAAGTATCATGCAACATTGAAGACTGGAGTAATGGCTGCTGAAAATTCAGCATTGCAATATCCCAAGAATATATATATATATATATATATATATATATATATATATATATATATATATATATATATATATATATATATATATATATAT
>NW_015505375.1:179534-182087 GCF_001515645.1 Sinocyclocheilus grahami
TCTATTATATGTGTGTGTATATATATATATATAGATATATAAAATACATAGGCATTATTTAAAATTTTAATAATATTTAACAATACTACTGTATTTCATATGAAATAAATGCATCTTTGTGGAGCGTGAAAGACTTCTTTCAAAAACATTAAAAAAAACATCTTACCAACCTGAACAGTAGTATATTAGTGTTTGCTATTGAAATGTCTTATGTCATATTTTCAAAGACCATATCTTTTTTAAATCATGATCATCAGTATGCTCAGTTTTAAATGGCATTCTTTTAACTCATAACGCTTAAGCTAAACAAGCTTATACTGGCTCAGTATTAAAACAGCCTATCAAAAAAGATGACTAAAGGTCCAATTTAATATCACAATGTAAATTGTTCTTAGCTATTTTAAGGCTGAATTTCATTTATTATTACTGAATAACTACATTAGGCCAAACCAACAAAAATATATATTTTTAAAGTGTCAGATCAGATGGATAGAAATAGATTAAATGGCTCCCTAAGATAGCAATTGCCCAGTATCTCTTTTTAAAGTGCTGGTGAGCTGAGCTCTTTTAGATAAATGCTTTCACTGCCACTTTGCAGTTTCAGACCATTATGCATGGACACATCTGTGTCAGTCCAACCTCCTTATTGCAGACACATTTTATCTTATGAGCATCCCCTTAATCCTCCTGGGAAATCTGCAGAGATGGTCCTAACTGTCAGCAGACAGAGACGAGAAATCGAGAGTGTTTGTAGTTTGGGAATGGAATGGGCCAAACATGGCAGCCACATGACTGACTTTGCCAGTCTCTTACAGGTATGAGTGTCTGTGTGTGTGTGTGTGTGTGTGTGTGTGTGAGAGAGAGAGAGAGAGAGAGTGGGGGGGAGGGGAAGAAAAGATTGAACTTTTTTAGTCACTGACTACGTTTACATGGACATCAGTAATCAATTATTTACCTTATTCTAAATAAGCCAATATTATGACTATGGTATTTACATGAGTTGCTTTTGTTTACATGTCTATACTGCACTTCAATAATGCAACTAAAATAGGAATATTCCACATGTCTTAATTTGATTTCTGTTTACTACGATTATGACTTTAGCCGGATTAAGGTAATCAAAAATCTCTGTATACATGGTAGATTCTTAATCACAGTATTGTCTTAATCGTATTAAAATTGGAGTAGTGTTGTCCATGTAAACGTACTGACTGTGTCAGTCTCTTCCCCCCATTAAATAATTTAGCAATGTTACAAAAAAGTTGCGTTTTTGGATGCAGTTGGGTCACGCATAAACTTTTAAAAACATTTTAGAAAACAATTTTAAAATAATGTCATCAAATGATGTGCAGTTTACATATGTTACACGCTCACATGCACACAGGGCTGAATATTGTTTTGCCAGTAATGTATCTTGTCTTTTGCCTTGCCTTGCCTTTTGTGTTTTTGATCTTGGACTGTTAATCTGTTTTGTGATCGTTTGCTGCCTGCCTGGACCTTCGCCTGTTTTATGGATTACTTTTGATTCTGCCCTGAATTATTATTTTGCTGTTGCTTCGACCCTGCCTGTCTAATTATGTTTCACTAAAATAAAGCCCGAATTTGGATCCATGACTCCGTTGTCACGCCCCGTTTCGTTACAACGTATTTGGATTAAATGATCATTACTAAATTGCTGCTTTGAGAAAAGTTTTATTTTTTGTCACAAATTAATCTTTTTATTAAATTACACAGCCAAAATAAAATATTTTTTACCTGCAGTGTTATACCTGGTAGATTTTAAGTAGGCTCAAATAACATCATTTTTACCTCAAAAACTAAACCAAACTTCAACATATGTGTGTAAAACAACATAATCTGTACATTTTAATTAAAATATTTTTAAAAAGTGATTGAAAAATAATTTTCTTCATATAGCCTAATAATTTTAATATTAATCCTAATATTAAATTATTAAATATTAAACCAGATCACAATGCTTCAATACAATATTTGCATACATTTCTGTTCACAGTTTAAAAAAAGCAGTTGCCTGCATTGGAAATTATTATAAAACCCACAACTATTGATATTATTTAAACTATGACACTATGACATTTTTACATCATGAGGAATTACAACAATGGCACATATAAGTCAAGTCAAGTAACCTTTATTTATATAGCGCTTTTAACAGATTGTGTCAAAGCAACTGTACAGCATTAATTAGGAAAATATTGTGTCAATAATGCAAAATGATAATAGTAAACACTCAATTTTCAGTTAAAGGCAGTTCATCATTGAATTCAGTGATGTCATCATCCAGCTCAGTTCAGTTTAAATAGACTGTGGTCTTGTCCCGGTGGCCGTCTAGGAGACAAGGTCCTCACTGGGGATTTGTCTTTGTGGCTCATCTAGTTGTCCTGACCTCCGCTGACATTCAGGGCTGTAGAAGTCCTCTCTAGGTGCTGATCCACCGTCTGGGCTGGATACGGACTGGATCCGGGTGACTGCAGTGACCATCTGATCTGGATACAGACTGAATCTGGTGGCTACGGTGACCTCGGAATAAGA
>NW_015505375.1:182161-185988 GCF_001515645.1 Sinocyclocheilus grahami
TAGGGAGCCAGTGCAGTGTTGACAGAACCGGGCTAATATGGTCATACTTCCTGGTTCTAGTAAGAACTCTAGCTGCTGCATTTTGGACCAGCTGGAGTTTGTTTATTAAGTGTGCAGAACAACCACCCAATAAAGCGTTGCAATAATCTAACCTTGAGGTCATGAGTGCACGATTGCTATCAAATAGCACACCTTGGTTCCTGACTGATGACGAAGAATTGACAGAGCAGCCATCAAGTGTTAGACAGTGTTCTAGGTTATTACGCTCAGAGTTTTTAGGTCCTATAATTAACACCTCTGTTTTTTCAGAATTTAGCAGTAAGAAATTACTCATCATCCAGTTTTTTATATCGACTTTGCATTTCATTAGTTTTTCAAATTGGTATGTTTCGCCGGGCCGTGAAGAAATATAGAGTTGAGTATCATCAGCATAACAGTGAAAGCTGTTCAGAAACATGTTCCTGATGATATCTCCCAAGGGTAACATGTAAAGTGTGAAAAGTAACGGCCCTAGTACTGAGCCTTGAGGTACTCCATACTGCACTTCTGATCGATATGATACCTCTTCATTCACTGCTACGAATTTATGGCGCTCAGATAAGTACGATTTGAATGTTGTGGTCAATAGTGTAGCGAATCAGCTCATGGGAAATATGAATAATTAATCATAACTAGTTATAATTAATTATGAATATTTTAGATCCGCTGTAGATATTTAGCTGACCTCTCAGGGTCAACTCTCTTGTCAATTCTAAGAACGTTAATTTCCTGGTTAAGGGAAATAACTTCCTTACTGTACAATTCTACAAAAGAATTAATAATAGTCAGAAGAGGATCTATGACTTCTGGAAGCACCTCTTTTAGGAGCTTAGATGGAATAGGGTCTAACATACATGTTGTTGGTTTAGATGATTTAACAAATTTATACAGTTCTTCTCCTATAGTAGAGAATGAGTGGAATTGTTCCTCAGGGGATCTATAGCACACTATCTGATGCGTTACTGTAGCTGACGGCAGCATGGTTACAATTTTATCTCTACAAGTATCGATCTTGGGAGTAAAGTAGTTCATAAAGTCATTACTGCTGTGCTGTTGGGAAATGTCAACACTTGGTGATGCTTTATTTTTCGTTAATTTAGCCACTGTATTGAACCTTTGTTTGTTTTCTTCTAAAAGAGACGAAAAGTAATCAGATCTAGCAGTTTTAAATGCTTTTCTGCAGGATAGGGTACTTTCCCGCCAAGCAATACGAAATACCTCTAGTTTTGTTTTCCTCCAGCTGCGCTCCATTTTCCGGGCTGCTCTCTTTAGGGTGCGAGTGTGCTCATTATACCACGGTGTCAGACTGTTTTCCTTAATCTTCCTTAAGCGTAAAGGAGCAACCGTATCTAAAATGCTAGAGAAGAGAGAGTCCATAGTTCCCTTTCAGTCGGTCACTCTCGACGTCACGTCGGACGACGGACGAATTGGGATCTCGCTTAGAGAGACCAATCTACTTTGAGGGTAAACTAAACGAGCCAATGCACATTGGCATGCGATTATTGCATCCAGCTGCCGCTGATCACAGCATGAGTATAAGTAGGCAGCCAGTGCAGCGCATATTCAGCTTTTCACTTCGGAGACAAGCGATCTCATCATTCTTCTCCTGACTACTCTACTGAGAGAAGAAGACTCTCTTCTCTTTGAGAGCGCTTCGTGTTGGCGGTACGGCGCTTCAGCGGTGGTGGTTTCCCATATCGAATGGGTTGCACACATCAGGCTGCACTACCCCCTGTTTGTGTTGCAGGCAGCCATCTCCCCTGTGCGCTTCAGCAAGGTAAAATAGCTTTTTCCCTAAAAAAGCATTTACGGGTGCGTCTTTTTAAAGACGACGTTGTGTGGCAAACTTGACATTACGTCTTTGTAAAGACGATGTGAGTCTTGCTATAGACAACGTATTACCCGGGTGTTTCTGGATGTGGTCATTACCTAGCGCTCGGTGATGGTCACGATCGTTTCCTCACGTCCCTGGGCATTTAGCACACTGAGGTGGCGTTTGTGGATGAGTCATGTTCTCATTGCGGGAAGATGATCATCTCGGAGTCGCGGGCCAAGCTCCATTTCCTCAAAGGGGCGGAGCTCCGTTGCCTCTGCCTTGATCTAGTTCTCGTCATGTCAGGCGGGGGGCAGTCAGGCGGGGGCTACTTCAGGCAGTAGCACGGGCGGTCTGAGGGTAACAGTGATGGCAAACCCTCCAGGGAACCAACCCTCGGGGGACCATCGCTCCTCTTGCACTCCGCAACCAGTTGAGCTGCCAATGGAACTGGGCCCTCTACAAGGAGTGTACCAGCAGTATCCTTTGGCGCTCCTCTCGACGGCCGGATGTCGATCGCTGTATTGGAGGGTGAGCCGGAGCTTTCTGGAGAGGAAGTTTCGGCTACGCTGCTGTCCTTCGGGACTGTAGCAATGCCTGAATCAGATCCGGAAATAATGGCTGTGCTTTCCTGGGCCGCCGTGAGGGTAGGGCTTGAGTGGAGACCTCCGACCTGTCCCGAGCCCTCAAGGTTGGACGATTGGTTCTTCGGGGTGGTCCGCGCTGGTTCTCTGCCATTCTTCCCGGAAGTGCATGAGGAGCTTACCAGGTTGTGGATGGCACCTTTTTCTGTGGAGAAGCTGCCTCCGGCTAACATGCTACGGCGTTACTGCAGGTTCTTCAGGCTAAAGCACTGAGGGATCTGCACGAGGGTGGTCACGATCCGGAAGTTCTAAAAGAGCTCCAAACCACAACTGATCTTGCGCTCCGAGCGACGACGGTCACCGCGAGTTCTCTGGGTCGTGCGATTGTGGTCCAGGAGCATCACCTCTGGTTGTGTCTGGTCGACATGAGGGATGCCGGCAAAGTTCGGTTCTTCAAGGTCCCTGTATTCCAGACCGGCCTTTTCGGCGACGCAGTCGAGAACGTGGCCCAGCAGTTCTCGGCTGCACAGGAGCAGACTGAGGCAGTCCAACCTTCTGCCCCGGCAGGCACCTGCTGCCTCCACCCGTCCGTCGGCTGCACCGCCCCAGCCTGCTCATTGCCGAGGGCGCCCCCTGCGTCCACCCTCGCTGCCCCACCGCGGGTATGTCGGTGGTCCTGCTGTTCCAGCTTGTGTGGTGTCTGGGTACCTGGCTACCCATACCGTCTCGCTGGTTCCTGCGGACCATCAGACTCGGCTATGCGATTCAGTTCGCCCGGCGCCCCCCAAGTTCAGCAGCATCCACTTCACATCAGTGAAGGCGGCTGATGCTCCTGTCTTGCGTGCGGAGATCGCAGTCCTACTGGCGAAGGATGCGATAGAGCCGGTCCTTCCAGCCTATATGGAGATGGGGTTTTACAGCCCCTACTTCATTGTACCCAAGAAAGGCGGTGGGTTATGACCGATCTTGGACCTGCGTGTCTTGCAGGAATGTATCTTCGGGTGCATCTGTCCCTGAGATTGGTTTGCAGCGATTGACCTGAAGGACACGTACTTTCATGTGTCGATCCTTCCGCACCACAGACCATTGCTGCGGTTTGCGTCCGAAGGATGAGAATATCAGTATGAGGTCCTGCCCTCCGGGCTGTCCCTGTCGCCACATGTCTTCACGTAAGTTGCGGAGGCAGCCCTTATTCCCTTGAGAGAACAGAGCGTTCACATTTTCAACTACCTCGACGACGTCTCAGGATCAGTTGTGTGCACACAGGGATTTGGTGCTTTCACATGTCAGCCGGTTGGGTCTTCGGGTCAACTGGGAAAAGAGCAAACTCTCCTTGGAGATGATCTCTTTTCTCGGTATGGAGTTGGATTCGGTCGAGCACGCCTCATGCA
>NW_015505375.1:193004-202317 GCF_001515645.1 Sinocyclocheilus grahami
TGGAAGCACCTCTTTTAGGAGCTTAGATGGAATAGGGTCTAACATACATGTTGTTGGTTTAGATGATTTAACAAGTTTATACAATTCTTCCTTTCCTATAGTAGAGAATGAGTGGAATTGTTCCTCAGGGGATCTATAGCACACTATCTGATGCGTTACTGTAGCTGACGGCAGCATGGTTACAATTTTATCTCTACAAGTATCGATCTTGGGAGTAAAGTAGTTCATAAAGTCATTACTGCTGTGCTGTTGGGAAATGTCAACACTTGGTGATGCTTTATTTTTCGTTAATTTAGCCACTGTATTGAACCTTTGTTTGTTTTCTTCTAAAAGAGACGAAAAGTAATCAGATCTAGCAGTTTTAAATGCTTTTCTGCAGGATAGGGTACTTTCCCGCCAAGCAATACGAAATACCTCTAGTTTTGTTTTCCTCCAGCTGCGCTCCATTTTCCGGGCTGCTCTCTTTAGGGTGCGAGTGTGCTCATTATACCACGGTGTCAGACTGTTTTCCTTAATCTTCCTTAAGCGTAAAGGAGCAACCGTATCTAAAATGCTAGAGAAGAGAGAGTCCATAGTTGCCTTTCAGTCGGTCACTCTCGACGTCACGTCGGACGACCGACGAATTGGGATCTCGCTTAGAGAGACCAATCTACTTTGAGGGTAAACTAAGCGAGCCAATGCACATTGGCATGCGATTATTGCATCCAGCTGCCGCTGATCACAGCATGAGTATAAGTAGGCAGCCAGTGCAGCGCATATTCAGCTTTTCACTTCGGAGACAAGCGATCTCATCATTCTTCTCCTGACTACTCTACTGAGAGAAGAAGACTCTCTTCTCTTTGAGAGCGCTTCGTGTTGGCGGTACGGCGCTTCAGCGGTGGTGGTTTCCCATATCGAATGGGTTGCACACATCAGGCTGCACTACCCCCTGTTTGTGTTGCAGGCAGCCATCTCCCCTGTGCGCTTCAGCAAGGTAAAATAGCTTTTTCCCTAAAAAAGCATTTACGGGTGCGTCTTTTTAAAGACGACGTTGTGTGGCAAACTTGACATTACGTCTTTGTAAAGACGATGTGAGTCTTGCTATAGACAACGTATTACCCGGGTGTTTCTGGATGTGGTCATTACCTAGCGCTCGGTGATGGTCACGATCGTTTCCTCACGTCCCTGGGCATTTAGCACACTGAGGTGGCGTTTGTGGATGAGTCATGTTCTCATTGCGGGAAGATGATCATCTCGGAGTCGCGGGCCAAGCTCCATTTCCTCAAAGGGGCGGAGCTCCGTTGCCTCTGCCTTGATCTAGTTCTCGTCATGTCAGGCGGGGGGCAGTCAGGCGGGGGCTACTTCAGGCAGTAGCACGGGCGGTCTGAGGGTAACAGTGATGGCAAACCCTCCAGGGAACCAACCCTCGGGGGACCATCGCTCCTCTTGCACTCCGCAACCAGTTGAGCTGCCAATGGAACTGGGCCCTCTACAAGGAGTGTACCAGCAGTATCCTTTGGCGCTCCTCTCGACGGCCGGATGTCGATCGCTGTATTGGAGGGTGAGCCGGAGCTTTCTGGAGAGGAAGTTTCGGCTACGCTGCTGTCCTTCAGGACTGTAGCAATGCCTGAATCAGATCCGGAAATAATGGCTGTGCTTTCCTGGGCCGCCGTGAGGGTAGGGCTTGAGTGGAGACCTCCGACCTGTCCCGAGCCCTCAAGGTTGGACGATTGGTTCTTCGGGGTGGTCCGCGCTGGTTCTCTGCCATTCTTCCCGGAAGTGCATGAGGAGCTTACCAGGTTGTGGATGGCACCTTTTTCTGTGGAGAAGCTGCCTCCGGCTAACATGCTACGGCGTTACTGCAGGTTCTTCAGGCTAAAGCACTGAGGGATCTGCACGAGGGTGGTCACGATCCGGAAGTTCTAAAAGAGCTCCAAACCACAACTGATCTTGCGCTCCGAGCGACGACGGTCACCGCGAGTTCTCTGGGTCGTGCGATTGTGGTCCAGGAGCATCACCTCTGGTTGTGTCTGGTCGACATGAGGGATGCCGGCAAAGTTCGGTTCTTCAAGGTCCCTGTATTCCAGACCGGCCTTTTCGGCGACGCAGTCGAGAACGTGGCCCAGCAGTTCTCGGCTGCACAGGAGCAGACTGAGGCAGTCCAACCTTCTGCCCCGGCAGGCACCTGCTGCCTCCACCCGTCCGTCGGCTGCACCGCCCCAGCCTGCTCATTGCCGAGGGCGCCCCCTGCGTCCACCCTCGCTGCCCCACCGCGGGTATGTCGGTGGTCCTGCTGTTCCAGCTTGTGTGGTGTCTGGGTACCTGGCTACCCATACCGTCTCGCTGGTTCCTGCGGACCATCAGACTCGGCTATGCGATTCAGTTCGCCCGGCGCCCCCCAAGTTCAGCAGCATCCACTTCACATCAGTGAAGGCGGCTGATGCTCCTGTCTTGCGTGCGGAGATCGCAGTCCTACTGGCGAAGGATGCGATAGAGCCGGTCCTTCCAGCCTATATGGAGATGGGGTTTTACAGCCCCTACTTCATTGTACCCAAGAAAGGCGGTGGGTTATGACCGATCTTGGACCTGCGTGTCTTGCAGGAATGTATCTTCGGGTGCATCTGTCCCTGAGATTGGTTTGCAGCGATTGACCTGAAGGACACGTACTTTCATGTGTCGATCCTTCCGCACCACAGACCATTGCTGCGGTTTGCGTCCGAAGGATGAGAATATCAGTATGAGGTCCTGCCCTCCGGGCTGTCCCTGTCGCCACATGTCTTCACGTAAGTTGCGGAGGCAGCCCTTATTCCCTTGAGAGAACAGAGCGTTCACATTTTCAACTACCTCGACGACGTCTCAGGATCAGTTGTGTGCACACAGGGATTTGGTGCTTTCACATGTCAGCCGGTTGGGTCTTCGGGTCAACTGGGAAAAGAGCAAACTCTCCTTGGAGATGATCTCTTTTCTCGGTATGGAGTTGGATTCGGTCGAGCACGCCTCATGCAAGGACGTGCTCAGTCGCTGTTGAACTGCCTGAATATATTCAAGGGCAGGACAGCGGTCCCACTGAAACACTTTCAGAGGCTCCTGGGGCATATGGCAGCTGCAGCGGCAGTCACGCCGCTGGGGCTGCTTCATATGAGACCGCTTTAACACTGGCTCTATGGCCGAGTCCTGAGGTGGGCATGGCTATGTGGCACTCACCGGGTCCGAGTCACACCGGCCTGCTGCCAAACCTTCACCCTGTGGTCAGACTTTGCATTTCTCCGGGCAGGAGTGCCCCTAGAGCAGGTCTCCAGACATGCTGTGGTTCACACGGATGCCTCTACAACAGGCTGGGGGGCCACGTTCGACGGGCTTGCAGTATCGGGGGTTTGGACGGGCCCATAACTGCACTGGAACATCAATTGCCTAGTGTTGCTGGCAGTGCGCCTTGCCTTGACCCGTCTCAAAGGACGCTTGAGGGCGCAAAACGCAAGCATGTACTAGTCCGCATGGACAACACTGCGACCGTTGCGTACATCAACCGACAAGGTGGTCTACGCTCCCGTCGCATGTCACAACTCGCCCGCCACCTCCTCCTCTGGAGTCAGAAGCATCTGAGGTCACTTCGTGCCATTCACATTCCTGGTCTGCACAACCGGGCAGCCAACGAGCTGTCAATGTCAATTTTATTTATATAGCACTATTAAACACAACCATGGGTTGACCAATGTGCTGCACAATAAAAACATTCCAATAAGACAATACAAAATAATTCCTAAAAAAACAGTACAGTAGAAAGTTCTCATTGATAAAACGCCAAGTCAAAAAGGCAGGTTTTCAACATGGATTTAAAAACAGATAGTGAAGGTGCAGATCTAATACAGAGGGGCAGAGCATTCCACAATCTAAGGTCAGCAACTGAGAAAGCTTGGTCACCCCTGCATTTAAGCTTCGACTTTGGGGTGCATAATAATCTCTGGTTGGACGACCGGAGAGACAAGAGGGGCCGATGTTGTGGAAGATTTTATTTAATCAAAGTATAAATTATTCAAGTATAATCCATGTGAATATAGCCATTTATGTATTAAGTTATTCTACTATTATAATCATGTGTACTTGCCTGCATGTATAGAAATCTGTATGAGAATGGAATGTGCAGACATATGGTGAAGTACATGATAAGCACATGATGTCACATAATGGGGCCCTTATTTTTACAGAACATAAAATTAAGGCCTCATGACTGCATCGTGATCCCATAACAAATATGAATGAAATGTACTGAACATGAAGAGAAAGAACAGCATATAAGAGGGTACAGAAAAAGAGTCTGGAGATTGCTCTACAGAGTTTTTCTCGGCTTTATTTCACCCAAAGATTAAAGTCTATCTTCTGGCATCAAAACCCCAAGACTTGAAGAATGATTCCTTACAGCATCGGCAGAAGCCACCACATTTTGGCGCCCAACGTGGGGCAGGAAAGGAGCAGAGGGTGGAGAACCACTTTGGGCTGGCTTGACGAACAACACTAATAGTGGCCACTAAACAATAAGGTAGGCAGTTTTTTGCTTATATAATTAGTGTTGTTTGCCACAGTCGGCCAGTGGTGGTATGGACACTCGAAAATGCTCCTCCAAATTTAAAGAACAAAAAGAAAAAAGGGTTTTGATTCCAGAAGAAATACATTGCATGCAATGGTCTGTGTTTATTGTTAAGCGGGCCTTTGAAGGATAGCAATAAACGTTAAGCAGATAAAGTATAAGGAAGCGTGCAAAGTCCTGTGGATACCGCTCTGTAAAAAGTTGTTTTTTCAATGTATGCTTCAGACACGGGTCATGACGAGGCGTTCCCCATAGCGACCCCTAGAAGACGCAGTTCGAAGTTCCCATGAAAGGGAACTTGCTTTACTAAAATAGAATAAGGGAACTGCTGTTTTTAACCTGATGAGATTGTTTTTATTAAGGGACCATTGAAAGAGATGGTTGAAAAGATAAAGAGCAGATTGCTCAGACACAATTTGGTCAAGAGTTTACAAAGATTCAATTTGATTAATGCAGTCTCTGAGTGTTAAAATTTCAGATGACTTCTGGAACAGTGCCTTGACAAAGGGAAGCAATGAACTGGAGTCTGTCTAACAAAGTGGTGAAGAAGCAAAGACACAGCTGCAGAGAGAAGAAGAGGGAGGATAGAAAAAAAAATATTGGTCACTCCATTTTGTTTAATGGTAATTTTCTAGGGCTAGATTGAATAAAATAACAATAAAAAATGTATTCCAAATATCCAAAATCATGAAATCACATATGCTGTCATCACTGGGGATAACAAGATGGAAATGTTGATGGCCATGGATCCTAGATTATGCAGAGATCTCCAATCCTCTTCTCAAAGTAGCTCATGAGCAATAACAAAAAAGTATTTGACTTAAATTTAAATTAGACAAACAAGTGACATTTGAGAAATTATAATTGGCTCTCTCAAGTGCACAATGCCTAGACCTATTATTCTAAACAAATTAATCTATGAGATTTTGAAAAAAAAGAGTGTTAAACTAAACTTTATGGTGATTGACGTTGATCAGTTGCATGACATCTAGAAACTATGTGGAATGCTACCAGGTCTACGCTCAGTAGAGTCTAATGGAAAAAAAAAAGTTAATGTTATCCTACTCAGAATCCGTGGCATTCACAACTAAAATCATTTAGTTCACAATCAGCTGAAATCTCAAGAAAAAAATATGTTTTTGGCCAAGAAGGGGATGTGAAAGGGTGTGAAAAATTATGAATGATGGTGTTGTATGGAGTGAAAGAGGGTGTCTGACGAGACACTGAGGCAAATCAATTATTTTGCCAAAACAGCTGTAAGCAAATTTTAATATGTGGGCCCACAGGGCAAATTATGCAGAGTAAAATAATTACCATGGATGAATTTGGTTAGGTTTCCTGGTCAGTAACTAGGTCATTGTTGTGGCAGAAAGAAGAGCAGTGCCACACTAACACAGCGTATAACATGGGAAGGCAGAGCAAAGCAAGCTTGCTCCGTCCACCCCACATCTAACTATCTTTTCAGCATATCATAGCATAGCTGATTCTGTGTCAAAAAGATAAAATATTGTCTTTCTGACTGTTAACAGAAATAAAGTGGGTTGAGTGTTTTCCAAGTCAACAGGCCTATGTTACTGAGTAAGATAGGCCTAAAAAAAATATCAATTGATATAGTGGAACTCAGTTTATAAAACAAAGGGATAACTGAATTAGCAAATTGTTCAGAATAAATGTAACATTAATAAAAAAAAAAATAAAAAAAAACTGAGTAAGGATGCAAATAATTAATTAAAGCTTTTTAGTATTAGCCCTACAATGAGCAGGGTATTAGCCCTGCTCATTGTATTGACATCAATGGATTTGTGAGAGAAAAAAGGGGCCAGGACAGCCCTCAACCCACATGAAATTTCCACAGGTCACACCAAGAAGGATGACTGGCCAGATGAGCAAATATAACATGGGAAGGCAGAGCAAAGCAAGCTTGCTCCGTCCACCCCACATCTAACTATCTTTTCAGCATATCATAGCATAGCTGATTCTGTGTCAAAAAGATAAAATATTGTCTTTCTGACTGTTAACAGAAATAAAGTGGGTTGAGTGTTTTCCAAGTCAACAGGCCTATGTTACTGAGTAAGATAGGCCTAAAAAAATATCAATTGATATAGTGGAACTCAGTTTATAAAACAAAGGGATAACTGAATTAGCAAATTGTTCAGAATAAATGTAACATTAATAAAAAAAAAATAAAAAAAAAACAGAGTAAGGATGCAAATAATTAATTAAAGCTTTTTAGTATTAGCCCTACAATGAGCAGGGTATTAGCCCTGCTCATTGTATTGACATCAATGGATTTGTGAGAGAAAAAAGGGGCCAGGACAGCCCTCAACCCACATGAAATTTCCACAGGTCACACCAAGAAGGATGACTGGCCAGATGAGCAAATGAGCATGCTTGATATCACTAACAAAAACTCTAAAGGTTTCCATTTACAGGTGACAGCAGTTCTATAAAGGACAAGGAATGGTTTGCTCTATCAATAAGAACCACTTCAACAAATCCACATAGCATGAAGTGAGGGATGAAGGGTGTGCTAGTAACGACCCTCCCTTGCCAACGAGGGAAAGACCATTGCAACAACTCGCAAAGAGTCACCCTGGTGAAAATGGAATGATTGATGGGACAGCTAACGAGATGATCAAAATACTTGGTAGCAGATGTGGGCCAACAAATGGAAAAGAGGAAGTGGAAAGAGAAGGCAACAGACAAACAGACAACTCAGGAGAAAGTGACGTGGAGAGACCAGAGACGCAAGATGAAGTGCAAACTGATGACAACTCAAAAAGAGATAAGCAAGGAGCTCACATTCTTTTATCAGAGAAGCAGAAATGTGAAATGATATCTGATGATCATCACATACCTAATGTATCTAATTCTACAAGCTCAAGCTGTAGCCAACAGCACCCAGACTTCCCTACAATCAACTTTCACCCCCTCAGTTGAATCTAGCAGTGGCTTTGACTTAATCCAAAAAGAACAAGAACTAGATAAGGAGGAAAAAGTATCTAGACAAAATAGACACATTGTAAATGACAACCATAATATCAGTTATAAGAAAATTGGCAATTCAAATTTTTTTATGGGAAAAGGTAGAAGAAAATAATTGGTAAATATGGGTAAATTACACAGCAGAAAAACAAAAATTGGAAAACTGCATAGTTTGCTTTGAAGCAAGACCAGTCTTATATATTGTACCAGTACTCATACACAGTTGTATAATATTTCATGATGAATGGTATAAGACAGGGGTTCTCAAACTTTTCCATTCCACGACCCACCTAAACAAGTATAATCTATTTCAAGACCCACCAAAAGATTTGAGATAAAAAAAAACAATTGACATTACTATAAGCGTAATCTTAATAAAAAGATTAATATGGCAGAAATTAAGTATTTAAGAAAAATAACCATTTTATTTTATAGTATTATTTATAGTAGTATTCACTAATAATATTTATGTTTTAATTTTTTAATTTACAGATGTTAAAAAGTCTATGAAATATGTCCATGAAATATGTCAATTTTTTATTTAGCAAAGCATAAGATGCAAAGCAGAACTATCTAAAACAGAGATTAAAATAATTGTGAAATAATTGTAAAAAATAATAAACAGATGTGTCTAATTTTAAATAGGCCTAAACAAACCAAGATGACAAATTAATTTCAGCCAGAAATGTACTGTTGCAATGATAAAATAAATGTCCAGAACTATCTAGTGAAATGGGATTAGGTGTAATAAAACTGGGAGGTAAATGCTTAATAGAAGAATAGAAGAGGTAGAGCGATAAATGTCTTTAGAAACTGTACCCAAAAAAAATTTCATTATGCCCATACTGGTGCCAGTTTCTCCAATCTTCAACAAACTACAGAGAAGCAACTGAAGAAAATACCACAATGTAAAGTTAGTTAGTGAAAAAGGAAGGCCCACCTCCTATATTTGATTAAATCAATATTGCATTGGCAGACATAAGGTGGATGTGCGGAAAAATATGGTCTCTTGCCAACATTACCAGAAAATTGGTCAGGATTACTAGGGTTAAGCTGACACATAAAATGAGTCATATCTCTCTAGAAGAGGAAACAACAAATGAAGAAAAAACTAGAACCAAAAGAGCAGATGAAAAAGACCCTGCAGATTATAAGTACACATGAACTAGACGAAATGACTAGCAACATGGGCACTATCTTCTCTAATACATTAGAAGCTGTTGCCCCCATCAAATTGAAAAAGTTTAGAGAAAAACGTACTGCGCCATGGTACAACAGTAATACCCATTCTCTCAAGAAAGAAACTCAAAGTCTTGAGCGCAAATGGAGAAAAAGTAACTTGGAAGTTTTTAGAATTGCGTGGAAAAACAGTATGTTCAGCTATAGACGGGCTCTAAAAGCTACCAGGGCCGAGCAAAACCACAAACTCTGAATTTCTTCACTGATAAAATAGATAACATCAGAAATACAATAACAAATGTAGATTCTACAGTGTATAATACTTCAGCTTCATTCATCGCACCAAAAGATAAACTGCAGTGCTTTACAACTATAGGACAGGAAGAGCTAAATAAACTTATCACTGCATCTAAACCAACAACATGCCTGTTAGATCCTGTACACACTAAATTACAAAAAAGAGTTGTTACCTGCAGCAGAAGAACCACTTCTCAATATTATTAACTCGTCGTTGTCTTTAGGTCACATCCCAAAACCATTCAAGCTCGCGGTTATTAAGCCTCTTATTAAGAAACCACAACTAGA
>NW_015505375.1:203417-204395 GCF_001515645.1 Sinocyclocheilus grahami
TATCTCTATGAAGAATTTCAGGCCCCATCATTGCACAGAAACTGCACTTGTTAAAATTACAAATGACTTGCTTCTTGCGTCAGACAAAGGCTGTATCTCATTGCTAGTTTTACTTGATCTTAGTACTGCGTTCAACACTATAGATCATGACATACTCCTAGATTGATTACAAAACTATACAGGTATTCAAGGGCAGGCTTTAAGATGGTTTAGAGCCTACCTGTCCGATCGCTACCATTTTGTTCATTTAAATGGGGAGTCATCTCAATTATCACCAGTAAAATATGGAGTGCCACAAGGATCTGTCCTAGGTCCTCTGCTATTTTCGATATACGTGTTGCCCCTTGGTAATATTATTAGAAAATACAGGATTAGTTTCCACTGTTATGCTGATGATACTCAACTATATATCTCAACAAGACCAGATGAAACTTCTAAATTATCTAAGCTAACAGAGTGTGTTAAAAATGTAAAAGATTGGATGACCAATAATTTTTTCCTATTACATTCGGATAAGACAGAGATACTACTTATTGGACCAAAAGACATTACACAGAATCTCTTGGATTACAATTTGCAACTAGACAGGTGTACTGTTACTTCCTCTACAGTCACAAATCTGGGTGTTATATTAGATAGCAACTTGTCTTTTGAAAATCATATTTCCCATGTTATAAAAACAGCATTCTTCCATCTTAGAAACATTGAAACATTGCCAAGTTACGAAATATGTTACCTGTTTCTGATGCAGAAAAGCTAGTTCATGCATTCATTACCTCTAGACTGGACTATTGTAATGCACTGCTTGGTGGTTGTCCTGCATCTTCAATAAACAAGCTACAGGTAGTCCAAAATGCAGCAGCTAGAGACCTTACCAGGTCAAGAAAATATGATCATATTACCCCAATTTTACAGTCTCTGCACTGGCTACCTATTAAATTCCGTATCAGTTACAAAATATTATTACTTGCCTATAAG
>NW_015505375.1:207930-217249 GCF_001515645.1 Sinocyclocheilus grahami
GGTGGTTGTCCTGCATCTTCAATAAACAAGCTACAGGTAGTCCAAAATGCAGCAGCTAGAGACCTTACCAGGTCAAGAAAATATGATCATATTACCCCAATTTTACAGTCTCTGCACTGGCTACCTATTAAATTCCGTATCAGTTACAAAATATTATTACTTGCCTATAAGGCCCTTAATGGGTTAGCTCCTGCGTACCTAACTAGTCTTCTACCACGCTACAATCCATCACACTCCCTAAGGTCGCAAAACTCTGGACTTTTGGTAGTACCTAGGATAGCAAAGTCCACTAAAGGAGGTAGAGATTTTTCGCATTTGGCTCCCAAACTCTGGAATAGCCTTCCTGATAACTTTCGGGGTTCAGACACACTCTCTCTGTTTAAATCTAGATGAAATCTCTATGGCCAAGCATTAAAATAATGCATCTCAAAATCTTGTACTGCAGTTATGTCTGATCAAATGCACATTATTATTCTTTAGTTTGGGTTAAACAAATCAATTTTGCTTGGTTGGAACAGCAGCTACGCTAATTATGTCTCTATTTGTTTCTCTGTTTTTGTAACTAGGATTTACACAAGCTTCAGTCTGGATCCAGAACACCTCAGAAGAGATTATGCCAACCCCTCAGAGGACCTCAGATGATGCCAACCACATTTTGCTATAAGTTTGATTGCATCATATAATAATTGCTGTTAATAGTGTTCATCGTCTGTTTGTCACCACTGATAAGCTACCACTAAATATTAATTTACAGAAACTTAATTTGCTGTAAAGTTGCTTTTGTAATGATTTATATTGTGAAAAGCGCTGTACAAATAAACTGAATTGAATTGAATTATTAAATTATTTTATTGTATTAAATTAGGGTTTGAATCAATATTAATTCTAAATTACAATAATCATAATAATAAAAATAAATAAATACAATTACAGAAGGGATTAATTAAATTACATAAAGTACATTCAGCAAAGATTTATTAATTGTACTGATGAGGCCTTATCACTTCTAGGAGAGCAATTGGACGCAACAAGCAGAATGACATAGCAAAATAGAATAGCTTTATATTATTTGTTATCTGAAAAAGGAAAAGTATGTATTATGTTTGGGGAACAATGCTGTATTGATATACCAAATAATAATGCTCCAGAAGGAGCATTTAGTGAAGTAATGATCAAATAAAAAAAAACAAGAATGGAAAATAAAGCAAATGCTGGAAAAGATAATCAAATGTGAGATTGGTTTGATCTAAAGTTAGGAGCATGGGAAGCATAGTTAACTAAATTGGGAATGTTTTTAGGAATGGAAGTATTGATAGGAAGATAACTATTTTACTGTGTACTTCCTATATTGAGGTCCCTAGTTATCAAAGCCACAACTAAGCAAATAAAAATTCTAAGATATCAATATGATGGGAAATTGATTTTTGAGGGTAACCAAAATGGCCCTCTACAATGTACAAAGTGTCTGGGCTGAAGATCAACTATGGTATTTTTTGTGATGTTACATGTTTTATGTCTTGAATTTTTATTTTTGTTGTATACTACATAACTGTGATAACCACAGGCAAGCGGTGAACCAATTGCATGCTCATGCGTATAACATTGTTTTATCTTAAATGAGGGATTAGAGAGATGGGGATCTTTTACTCCCTCCTAGTCAAGTGTGGGGGGAGAGGTTTGGTCCTGCTGCTCCGCCAGAGTGCTGTTGCATAATCTGGTCGTTGATGATAAAACTGTGTGACTTAATTTATTCACTAGGTAGTAATAACTGATGAGACTGAATTATGAAAATGCACTCTGGGTAATGACAAATGATGGTGAGACTTAGTAAGTCTCAAAGAGGGGAAAGTGGAAGATTTTAATGAATCAAAATATAAATTATTCAAGTAGTGAATATAGCCATTTATGTATTAAGTTATTCTACTATTATAATCATGTGTACTTGCCTGCATGTATAGAAATCTGTATGAGAATGGAATATGCAGACATATGGTGAAGTACATGATGTCACATAATGGGGCCCTTATTTTCACAGAACATAAAATGAAGGCCTCATGACTGCATCGTGATCCCATAACAAATATGAATGAAATGTATTGACCATACCTAAAGAAAGAACAGTATATAAGAGGGTACAGAAAAAGAGTCTGGAGATTGCTCTACAGAGTTTTTCTCGTCTTTATTTCATCTGAAAAATAAAGTCTAAGAACGTAAAACTGGTGTAATATGATCTCGTTTTTTGGTACTCGTCAAAAGCCTTGCAGCTGCATTCTGAACTATCTGCAAGCGGGATAGAGCTGACTGACCAATCCCAAAATACAGCGAGTTGCAGTAGTCTAATCTAGATGTAATAAAAGCATGAATTACTTTTTCAACATTTTTACTAGACAAAACAGGTTTTACTTTCGCTAGAAGTCGAAGCTGAAAAAATCAGGACTTGACCACCGTATTTATCTGTTTGTCAAATTCTGGTTACTGTCACGAGCTGCGCTCCCGGAAGAATGGAGACTCCATCCCCAGATGGTCCAGCTGATTTGGAGTCGCTTCGGAGCCGCTCAGGTAGACCCGTTTGCCTCTCCAGAAACCTCTCACTGCCAGTTGTTCTTCTCCCTGACCGAGGGAACACTCGGCATGGACGCACTGGCACACAGCTGGCCGTGGGGCCTGTGCAAGTACGCGTTTCCCCCAGTGAGCCTTCTCGCACAGACACTGTGCAAGATCAGGGAGGACGAGGAGCAGGTCCTGCTCTTGGCGCCTTACTGGCCCACTCGGACTTGGTTCCCGGAACTGATGCTCCTTGTTACAGCCCCTCCTTGGCAGATTCCTCTGAGGAAGGATCTACTGACTCAGAGACGGGGCACCTTGTGGCACCCGCATCCAGACTTCTGGAAACTTCTTGTCTGGTCCCTGGAGGTTCTAGGTGACCTACCCCAAGAGGTAGTTGACACCATCACTTCGGCGAGAGCACCGTCTACGAGACTCGCTTACACCTTGGAGTGGAACCTGTTCGTCGAGTGGTGCTCTTCTCACCGAGAAGACCCCCGGAAATGTCCGATCATTCGAGTCGTGCTGTCCTTTCTACAGCAGGGGTTGGAGCGAAGGCTGTGTCCCTCCACCCTTAAAGTCTACGTGGCTGCGATTGCTGCCAACCACGACCCCGTCTAAGGAAAGTCGGTGGGGAAGCATGAGCTGATCATCAGTTTCCTTAGGGGGGCGAGAAGGTTAAATCCTCCACGGCCCCCCTCCATACCTTCTTGGGACCTGTCTCTAGTGCTCAGAGCAATACAGCAGGGCCCATTTGAGCCTTTGCAGACAGTTGAGCTGAAGTTTCTGTCAATGAAAACTCTGCTCCTGCTTGCATTGGCCTCCATCAAGAGGGTAGGTGACCTGCACGCATTTTCATTTGACAATTCGTGCCTAGAGTTCGGGCCGGCTGACTCCCAGGTAATCCTGAGGCACCGGCCCGGCTATGTGCCCAAGGTTCCCACTACTCCCTTCAGGGATCAGGTTGTGAGCCTGCAAGCACTGCCCCCGGAGGAGGCAGACCCAGCCCTAGCTTTGCTTTGCCCCGTCCGGGCATTGAGATGCTACATAGGCAGGACGCAAAGCTTCAAGACCTCAGACCAGCTCTTTGTCTGTCACGGAGAAGGGGAATGCCGTCTCTAAGCAGAGGATGGCCCACTGGATTGTGGTGCTGGCTAGTGGCACCTCGCTGGCAGATATTTGTAGAGCTGCGGGCTGGGCGACCCCCAACACATTCACTAGATTCTATAGCCTTCATGTGGAGCCGGTATCCTCCTGTGTTCTCACCTCAAACGGGTAGAAGCACTGAGAGGCCCCGGCTTCGGGTCGGCTTGCTAAAACCCCTCCAGTCGAGCTCCTCCATCCCCTCGGCAGCCAGACATGGTGGAGCATCCGGCACCAGGCCCTCACTCGATGAATCAGTGAGAACCGGTAAAGGGCTGGGTTCCATATGAAGAGACCTAAGTGGATCCCATATGTGTAAAATCCATGGCATAGCCTCAGAGCCCGTGTTTCCCCGGCAGAATTCCTGCTATTTTCCAAGAGGGTTACAATCACCTCTAATCTTCCATATGCACCTAAACGGTTGTTCATATGTGTAAGTGCTTCCGAAACCTCCTTCGGGAAGGATGGGGCTTCCGCAACGTTCATGTCCCAAGTGGTACGGGTACGTTTTCCCAGTGTTATCCAGTCTTACTGAGTGGGTAGGTATTCTTGTGGTAAGCCCTGGTCTACGCCAAAAAGTAGGGGCGCAGGAGGCTTCCACGGGACACTGGAAGGGGCAGTACCTGTGGCCCTATGGTAGGGATCCCAATGCGTCGGTCATCCGACGTGACATCGAGAGTGACCGACTGAAAGGGAACGTCTTGGTTACGTATTGTAACCCTCGTTCCCTGAAGGATAATAATGTAATCATCAGGTTTTAGCCAGGTTTCTGTCTGGTTTCTAGGTTATGATCAGTGATCATTTCATTTACAAAAAGTGCTTTCCTAGAAAGGGACCTGATATTCAATAAGCCAAGCTTTATCATTTGTTTATCCGTATTACATCTGTTTTTTATTTGTTGAACATCAATTAAATTGTTACTCTTAAATTGGTTTGGACGTTTTTTGTATTTTCTAGTTCGGGGAACAGACACAGTCTCTATAATGTGATTTCTAGGTGAAAGAGAATTAACTGATTTCTGTGACGTGAGGCAGCTAGCAGACGGTCGGTTTAGCCAGTCTGTCTGCTTCCTGACCTGGGCCCCAGTTAGTCAAGTACAAACTCTAAGACTATGTGCCATATTTCTAGAAAGAAGAGCGGCACCATCCCAGGAGGGATGAAGACCATCTCTTTTCAACAGGTCAGGTCTGCCCCAAAAACTCATCCAATTGTCTATGAAACCTATGTTATTTTGCGGGCACCACTTAGACATCCAGCCATTGAGTGATGACAGTCTGCTATGTATCTCATCACCATGGTAAGCAGGAAGGGGACCAGAGCATATTACAGTGTCTGACATCGTACTTGCAAGTTCACACACCTCTTTAATGTTATTTTTAGTGATCTCCAACTTGCAAAGTCGAACATCATTAACGCCGGCGTGAATAACAATCTTACTGAATTTACGTTTCGCATTAGACAGCAGTTTTAAATTCGCCAAGATGTCAGGCGCTCTGGCTCCCGGTAAACACTAGATTATGGTGGCTGGTGTCTCTATTTTCACGTTCCGTACAACAGAATCGTCAGTAACTAAAGCACTTTGATCAAGTTTCTCAGCGGGTGCGTCACTGAGTGGGGAGAAGATATAAGTTGAATGCAACATAATAAAAAACATTTAGGTGTAGGTTACCTTCATGTAAGGTGGAAAAATTGCTCGTATTGCTGGTCATATGCAAGATTTTTTTTTTGTTTTTTTGCTAGTAAATATAAATATGAACACAAATCTGAAGACAGACCACTTCCGTAAGCACTTAACTAATCCACAATAATAAACAAAGGTGCTTACTATAACAACTATTTAAAATGCAGTACCAGACACTGCACATGGTAGAACAAAGAGTGAAAAATTTAAGAGGGTCTGAATACTTTCCGTACCCACTGTATGTATAATTGACTGACTACCCTAAGAATACTAGTTCAGTAGGAGATATGATTAGCTGATATGCTAAGTAGCCTATTATACTGCTTTATTTTCACCTGATCTCCACCAGGGTACGTTTTGTTTGTTTGATCATAAATAAAATAATTTTAATTTGTTGAATCTCAAATTATTTTGTTTGCACACGCTTCCTGTCTCTTAACATTGGGTGAATTTCAAAAGGCTTTTTTGTGGCCTTCAGCAGCATTGCTGGAATAGGACAAATATAATTTATAAAAATAGGAAGCCATTTCAAATAAGACACAAAGACAATTATTTAAAAAACATATGTAAGTATAAATGTATATTTATTTGCAACAGCAAATGCTTCCTTCAGAGTTCACACGTTAGAGCTGTGCCAATCATAGTGAGTAGGCAGTTCACTTCTGACTGAAATTTGCTACCTACAGCCTCGGTTATGCACTCGTACACTTCCCGTAACTCAGTTCAATACTGCCCTCTGCAGGACTAAATATATCCATACATGCATCGAATTTTTGACTTTTCACAATAATTTAGCAATTTTACAAAAACGTGTATTTTGGTTGCAGTTAGGTCACGTTGTTGCACACACTTTTGAGGTTTTAAAGGCAGGAAAACCAACTTTGCCACTTACCATTTGACAACATAGTTTTCTTTCCTCACCTAAATACTACCTCAGGTAATGAAGTAATAACTAAACGGTTCCGTCTCATTTCAGGGCATTTATAACCAAATTGTTAAGATAACTATTCTTCCCACACCTTGTGTTTTGATACTACTTCTTTAATGTGACCCATCTACAAATCAGTTCTAACAGGCTGACTTCTGCTGAACCTATGCTTTAATTTTTTATTTGCCACTTTTTGTTTGTCTGTACATGTTGTCATCAGCCGGGTCTGCATGTACTGTGCACATACAGCCCAGAATGTCTAACTATAACTCTGTGCACTTCTGTTAATTTTCCTAAAACTGACTGCACTAATTAATGGATCCACTTGGTGGCAACACTTTTGGGTTGGGTCTCTGCTTTCAAAGAGTTATTTAAAGAAGAAAGAAGAAAAAATGGCAATCAAAAATGAAAAAAGGTTTCTGAAAAGTCTGCCATCTTCTGTGATCTCGATTTTATATTGGGCTTACCTATATTTCTTTTCAGTTCTGACAACATCATGTTCTGTGAGAGGTTTCAATTCCCTTGCTCCCTTGTCATGATATTTTTACTGCTTGCACTTGAGGTGAATGTGCTTGCATGTCCGTCATTTGTTTTTCATTTTAGCTGATATTTAATGTAGTGTGTCTTGCAGCTTTTAGGAATTATGCTACAAAGTCCACAATAAAACAGGAGGACCAGTGACAGTTATAACCAAGGTTGCCAAACCCAAAGTTTTCCTGTAGAATTTAGTCTGTTTCCTTTTAAAATTCCTAATATTAATTCCAATAATTCTAAATTATATTCATGTAAATTAATTTGGAAAATTAAAACATTAAAACAGCAACAAAAAGACTCTGTATTGTGGTAAGTGCATTTTTTCAGCAACCACAATTATTACAGTTCGTCACTGAGAAGGTCTGAAGAGAGATTTACACAGCAGCACAAATGTGTGAATAGTAGTATTTTTGTGTCTTTGAATGGATAGTGGTGTATACTGCAAACAGACAGAAATTGATTTTCATGTGATCAGTCACATTAATTGCTATTGTGTTGTTAATATCAGAATATATATTAAGAGAATGTCCATTTTGTGGAAAGAGATCTACTGTTACATTTTGCCCCCTCAGACCACAAGCAGGGGACACCCTGAAAAGATGGCCAGTCCATCACAGGTCTAAACTAAACTAAACTAAATTTTTAAACCAACTCATTTTATGATGTCACAGAGATTATTACATTTTCAGAAGTAATGGTACAATAGCTGTCACTGGGGTATTATATAGCCTCCAAAAAGGTACACCTTGGTACAGTATTTACCCCCTAAAGGGTGAATATTAATACCTGAAAGTACATGTTATTATCTAAAGTCTACAAATTACTACATACATTTTACATGTTAGCAGCTGTTGTATTTTTTATGAGAGCGTAAGATACTGTTATTGCATCAAAAGCATAAAATACTATTAATTAATTTACCAAACAAAAACACTGCAAAACATTCCTTAATAATTGCAATCAAGTGGTATGTTATTGTGCATAGAAAAAATGTTTTTTAATGATAATGAAAATATTTTACTTGCCAAAGTGGATATTGAATGCATGTTTTAAAAAACAGACAGATTTTTTATGTTTTTTAAAGAATTCTCTTCTGTTAACCAAGCCTGCATTTGATTGATCTAAAATACAGCAAAAACCAGTAATATGGAAAATTTTTACTATTTAAAATAATTGCTTTCCATTTGAATATATTATAGTTTATTCCTGTGAACAAAGCTAAATTTTCAGCATCATTACTCCAGTCTTCAGTGTCACATAATCCTTCAGAAATCATTCTAATGCACTGATTTGCTGTTCAAGAAACTTTTTTATTATAATAATTATTATTATTAATATTTAAAACAGCTGAGTAATTTTTTTTCAGGATTCTTTGATGAATAGAAAGATCCAAAGCCAGCATTATAGAAATTATAGAAATTAATACTTTTATTTAGAAAGGATGCTTTAAATTGATCAAAAGTGATGATAAAGACATTTATAATCAGTATTGGGGGTAATATATTACAAGTAACGCAAGTTACGTAATCAGATTACTTTTTTCAAGGAACTAGTAAAGTAACGCATTACTTTATAATTTACAAGAGAATATCTGAGTTAATTTTTCAAATAATAAATTTTTTTTTTTATGTATTGATTGTCAGCTCTCCTGTCCCCATGTTGAGAGAAATCAGAAGATGTTACTGTAGTTCAAAATAAATATGAATATGCATTAATTAATCTCACTCACACACAAAAAAACACAGATTCAGTATTCCTCAAAACGAATGAATGCAACTCAGAATATGACGCAAACCTGCAATAATTACATTTGAAACAACACAAATATCCTTTATGTATTTAATCCCGTTCTGTTAACCAATGTCTTTGCTTCTGACCTTCGATGATCCAGTTCAACCATACTAATAAGCAAAAATGACTCTAGACAAACATTTGTGTGTTTTTTTTATTGCTGAAGTGTGTTGAAATTTCTTCTTCTGCATTCTACTGTACGGACGTAAATTTACTTTCCCTTCAGCCTGAGGCTTATTCATTTCACTTTTGGTGTGAAAAGGCTTTTATATTTGACAAAAATATAACTTTTTTTATTTTAAAATCAAACAAGCAAGCCCTGTCCAAATTTTAAAAGTAATGCAAAAGTAACGTAACGCATTACTTTCCATAAAAAGTAACTAAGTAACGTAATTAGTTACTTTTTTATGGAGTAACGCAATATTGTAATGCATTTACAATATTTTCCCCAACACTGTTTATACTGTTACAAAAGATTTCTATTTCAGATAAATGCGGTTCTTCTAAACTTGCAATTCATTAAACAAACCTGAAAAATTCTACTCAGCTGTTTTCAACATAATAATAATGTTTGTTGAGCAGCAAACCAGAATATTAGAATGATTTCTGAAGGGTCATGTGACAGGAGTAATGATGCTAAAAATTCAGCTTTGAAATCACAGGAATGAATTACATTTTAAAATATATTCAAATAGAAA
>NW_015505375.1:217325-247806 GCF_001515645.1 Sinocyclocheilus grahami
TATTGTGTGTGTGTGTGTGTGTGTGTGTGTGTGTGTGTGTGTGTGTGTGTGTGTGTGTTCGTGATTACATTGTTACTACATTAGATGGCGACAAGAGACTGTTTTTATGAGTGAGTCAGCAGTAAAGCTTTTTATATTAAAAACTCTGAAACAGGGTTGTAAACAAGGACAGAATTTTTACTTTCAGCAACACCTGTAAAATGCAACCAACAAATGCACTGAGCAGAGCTGTCATCGGAAATCCCCCTTAACAGATGAAACGAGACAAAGATAGGCCTATATCACTTCCCTCAGTGGACATTCAAACTAATGTTTTATTTTGAATATGATATTGAGCTGAATAACGAATGCTGTATCAGATGCAGGTAATCACACTCGTTCAGGCCATCTCTCTCATAATACTCGACTCTACATAAGCTTTTAATCCAGTAATACAAGCTTTTAATGAAGCAACTCAACGTGCCTCCGTTACTAGTTCTGAAACAACGTTTCCGAATTAGTAATCCAGGCTCAGCTGTTAAACTGTCAACAGTTGATTTGAATCCGTGAAGTAGTTCTGCATTCAATTATTATTATTATTATTATTATTATTTTCCAGTATATCAGCATGGCTGTGATCACCTACGGCATTAGTTCCAATGGCCAAATCACAGCCATGCTAATATAGGTTAGGCAAAACGATATCCCGCGGGTACTCGTAATGCTTTACATGATATTATAAAATTTTTAATGCCAGATTGTACACCCAGAATCTGTTTATTTTCCCCTTACACAGATGACATCCTTGAGTCCAGCTGCTTTTTAACTTAAGTGCATGTTTAAAACCGCCAGAACTGAGTGCGATTTTAGTACCGGACTCCCTTTTTCGAGAACCAAATTAGCTCCTACTCTGGAGCAGGGTCTAACCAGCACAACTGGTACTAATCGTGACGTAAGTAGACATTGATTGGCCAAACGCGTATGAAAACGCCCTCACCTGCCATGATTTAATATGCCGTGTAAACATACTGTAAACATTGTTTCAGCTTATTTCGCAAGTATGGAGAACAGCAAATGTAGCACTGTCAGTTGTCGTTGGAGATTCTTAGTCCTCCTTTCCGTTCTTTCAATCGCTTTACGTATACGTCGACTTTCCATGCCCATTATTGTGAAACCCGCAAGACAACAAAAACACAGCTCCGATCACAGCGTCCTCCATCCTCCTGTTGTTAATGTTGTTCTTCTTTGTTTCTGTTGTTGAACGCCACACACAAATGACGTCGCTGTCGACCGGCTTACGTCACTTCTTAGTACATGCTCTCGGTGTGAATGCAACCCTTTAAATGGTACTGGGAAATAGTTCCCGCAAAATCGTCCCAGTACTTTAGTACTGTACATTTAGTTCTAGAACTAAAGCGGTGCAAAAGGCCCTTATGAGCTAGCCAACAGATGGGGGTGCACTTCTTCTTTTATTGAATGCTTGAAAAAAACAATAACAATTGTCATCATTGTCAAATCATAACAATACAACAGTCCAGGGTCATCCAGTCTTTCGGTCCAGTGGAAGTGCAAAGTCCTTTAGCAAAGCCATTGTTCTTATTAAGTTTTAGAGAACTCAAAAGATTCAAAATACATTTTCATTTCAAGTTTGAATCTCAAAAAAAGAGGTTTGCATTTAGAAAATGTACATTCATGAATATGATTAAAAATGAATATGATTCATAAACAGGAAAATAAGATTTATGAAATAAGTATCACCAAGTATCAATATTTTTTCACATACATGAAAACCAAAAATTACATTTCTATAAGTAAACTCAAAATTAGGATTCACATAACATTTGATCAAATCAAGAATGTCACACAGAAATGTTGTGTAAGAGCAATTCCAGAATAAATGTAAAGAGGTTTCAGGGTTTTCTAAACAGAAAGAACAGTAATATCGTTCTTGAAACTTTTAAGAGAGCACTTATCCGGGTAAAATCTTCATCAACTTAAATGTAATTTCTCTCATTTTGTTAGTAATAAAGTATTTGTGAGGTAATGACCAACCTTTTTTCCAGGGAATTCCATGCTTAACTAAAAACTAAAAGTTGAGACATAAAAACACCATTTTTGTCACAAAGCAAGGACAGACACAACAGGTAAGTGCATAACACGATGGTTTATTGATTTGAGAAGCAGAATAATGGAATGGGTGAGGTAAAGGCAGGTGAGGGTCAACACAGTGAATGATTCCAGGGTTCTTATCGGAGTTCTGATGGTGAGTGTCTTATGCCGGTTTCGTTGGAGATCGTGGAACAGATTTCAAGGAGCCGTTGGAGGATCGCGGGAGGATCAGAAGGTAAGTCTTTCTAGGAGAATTCAGTAGAGACAGTCCAGAACAGTTCATAGTGGTGAACGTTAGACTGGACAGTGACTGAGATGTGTGTATTTGTAGTGTGGCTTGATTGGTGACAGCAGGTGCGGGTGATCAGAACTCAGGTGACTGTGATCGGGTGATTGTCCTGGATGGTGACTGAAGTGACTGTGATGAATCCCTGACCATTTTTAAACCAATTTTCACAAAAAAAAAAAAATAGAGATTGTGTTTATGCAGTAGATTCTTATTATTACAGATTAGATATGAGAGAGGTGTAAAATTGTGTTTAAATGAGGGACCAAGCTAATAACATTTTACTGAAAAAGAGATAATTTGGTAGGGATTTTCATGATGTTATAGTTACAGATTAATAAGAAACTTAAAACACCTAGTTTGGAAAAAATAACATTAGGATCAGATTCCATATAGATGGCTCGTATTGTATAGATGTATTGATACAATTCTTTATCCAATTTATTTTGAAGGTGTTGTTTAAAGTGGTAAAATCAAGAAAGTTTAAACCCCCTTTATCAATGGTGTTTATAAGTACAGCTTTTCTAATAAAATTAGTTTTATTCTTCCAAGCGAAGTTGAGAAGCAATGTATAAATTTTTCTAAGAATGGCAGAGTCAACATTCAAAGAGAGAACAGCATATGTTAACCTTGACAAACCTTCAGCTTTGGCTAGTAAGATTCTTCCCATCTACTTTAAAATGCCATACCTTGCGCTAAACCAGTTTATGGGATGAAACAGATGTTCATCTGGCTATATATTTACAGAATGATGGTGAACTGTCTATCATGACAGATGACCTGAAAACAGAAGATAAACACTTCATCCAGATATTCAAAACAGCCACATCAAATTAATGAATAGTTCTTCGTATGAAAATTTAATATTTGCTGCATTGAGTTTTTACTGGTGCTGAAAACAATGGGCACATTTAAACTTAAAAAGAAAAAGAAAAACAGCATTTATTGTAGTGAAGCAAATCTTTGTGTTTTAGTGAATTAAGTTGAAATGTATATATAAATGTGATAAAATATCTCAAATACTTTATAGACATTTTGTTTGTTGGCACTATATTAAACATACAATTAAACAAATGTTTGATGTGTAATACATTAACATTTTGCATAAATGGGTGTGGCAGAATTTATTGATAGCAATAATTTTCATACTGAATTAAATTTATTTTCACAATATTAATACATTAAAATAAAGTTACTCTAATGGCCCAGTTACAGCCAGTCACAGTAAAATTAATAGAATTGTAAAAGTAACAAACAAACAAATTAAAAAAATTAAAAAAATGCAATAAGATAACATTATATTTTGACATAAGATTATGTGACATCACAAATGGATAGCTTTTGAATCTTTATGCGTAGGAACACAGTACTAAGTACACAGTACACAGTGCAGATGTAATGATTTACAAAACATTGGGTTACACAATGAGGTTCCATTTGGAAACATTAGTTAGCATGAAATAACAATGAAAAAAATACCTCTAAACATTTATTCATCTTAGTCATGTTAATTATGTAAATTTGTGTTAATTTACTAATATATTATTGAAATGAAAAGTTAATATTATTTAACAGACCTCACCTATTCATGTTAATATGTGAATCAAATGATAATTTGGTTTGGAAAGCAGAAGTGGCATTGAAGCTCACGGGAACAGACAGAGCCAGCAGTGGCCACAATATGGTCTCATCCCCTCGAGGCCCTCCATGACCTGTGTCTGTGCTATAGGAGAATAATAAGCCTTTGTGAATAGAGCCTCGTAAAATCCTGCATCCCTACAGAGTGAGAGAGAACCAGGCACCTGTATTCAGAATGCGTGAAAAGAGCTTCGGCCCTTTTCACTTGAAGCAACTGCTTAGTCTGGGATAAGTGAAAATGGTTACTTACAATAGAGTAAGATACAAATGGAAATGCAGTTGCAAGAACTAGAGGAACACAAAGCAGACTGTGAAGATTTTCTCTAGTAGTTCAGATTTTCTTGCATCTTTGAGTTGGTTCTGCCTGTGTAATGTGTTTTGCTACTGCTGTAACTTGCTGTTCTGTCTTCTGAACTCCACACTTCAGTTCTCTCGCCCTCCTGCTGGGTTTGTAGTAATTAGGAAATGAAGGTCTTACACTAACGAGTCTTGTAAGACAAGTGCAGAAGTGACTTCTTGTCAGAGGAGGTACCTATTGTCAAATGTGTATTTGCACAGAAGTTGATTTATTGCAGACAATAATTTAAGTTAGTGGCCACAATCCTAAAATTTATAATGCATGTTGTTAAGCCTATGTGAAATGTCAGGTGTCATGTGGCTGGCGTCTCTCAAGTTTTTAATTGGAGTTGAAGCCTCACAATTGTTGTCTCAATTGTTGCCCTCTTTAATGCCTGTAATCAAGCAGACGTGTGAGGTCACTCGTGTTAAAAGTGTGTCCATTCCATCATTGTCCCCAGCAGTTTGGGGTCAACCCCTTTTTCACACACAAGGTGAGAGGTTTCCCCCCAAGAGGTGAGGAGTGATGTGAAAGGATGATTTGTCACTTCTGACACTTTTTCACAAGCCATAACATTCCTCCACTGGGTACCAAGAGGGATGCTTAGTTTAGTTTGCTCAACATGGTAGCGATGTTATTTTCAACTGCAGAGCATTCACACTATAGGCTCTGATTCCAGCGAACTGGAAAATGCTATAGAGCCTTCTGTGTGAACACAAGGCAGAGGTAGAATGTTGGGAAATGTAATCCTGGTATAAGAGTAGCAATGTCATCAGTATCAAGCCCGGAACACGTGTGGTTTTGTATAGGGTGTGTGTCATGACATTAGTTTTTGTGTGACTGTTGGACCAGTGAATGAAGGAGAAAGTTTATACACAGACAAAGATGCACGCAAAAAAAAAAACATAAATAACAATAGCAGCAAACTGGAGTGATTCTAGAAAGGGCAGGGTTTTACTGTTTTCTGTGAGTATGTTAAAAGTCACTTTGTGATGTTTGTCTTTATAGGTGTGTGTTAATTAAAGCACAGAAATCAGGAATGCTCTGAAAATGCAAATTAACAAAATTGCACAGTGGTGCCAGAACAAATTTTCACAGACGTTTTATGAAAGAGGCATACATGATTTTGTCCTTTGGAGGGACAATGTAGTTAACATCAGTTATTAACATGTATTAATAGGATCATACAGGAAAAAATATGTGACAACCCTAAAATGAGAGAAACTGAGCCAAAACTATATTTTGTTGTGTTTAGGCCAACTTGTGTAATTTCTTGCTAAAGGTCTTGACAGTTTGTACATTTTCTTTGCAGTGACTTATAGTGACCTCTCACAACATTGTGAGCGTTAAGTTTAGGGGTGAACCTTCATGGTGACATTTTACATACAAATTGTGTTTTTGTATGAGTAAGATCTTACAAATTCATAAGAAATCAATTTGTACATACATGTGTTATTAAGTCGTTATTACAGTGTATTAACCAGTAATAATGTAATAATTTTTTTTAAATGACAATTGTTGCAAACATTATGATTGCATTTATGTCACATTTTCTTAAAACTAACTTGGATTATTCTTTGATATTTGTATCAAATGTAATACCAAATTCCTACCATTGCTGACCTGATCTATGTGGAATGGCCAGTTCTGGTGATTACTGCTCATGCAAGCCTTCCTGCCTTCCCCCACTGCCCTTCCTCCACGCGGTGTAACAACAAATATCTTTTTCTACTCCTTGCCTGAACCTATTGAGTCAACAAACGTCACTCCAGCTAGGCTGTGGCCCACAGGAAAGAGGTGGGGTCTCCCTTTCAAAACTGCAGTGGAGCCAAAGGCAGATTTTTTCAGACAAAAACCACCTGTTAAAATCCAGACAAGACAAAAAAGGGATGTTTAAAAGCTCTAAACCGAGGGTGGAGGAGGAGATGGGTTAGTGCTAGCTTTCACATGTACATGACTGCACACAAGTGCCATAGTGTTAAATGAGAAGCTTTGAACTTTCTGTCTTCTGTACAGAAAATCTTTAATGCATTCAGATATTAGGTCAAATATTACATTTCTTTATCAGCAAAGTGTCTCACAGTAGTATATATTTGGTATCCTGTTTGTCAGACAAGAATTTGTTCATGCTCCAGATTTTTTTTAAGGTCTAAGTGTGCAGTCCCCAAACTGCTGTGTGCCAAAATAAGACCAAGCAAATGTAGACAAGGGTAAGGCTTAGGCAGTGAAGCTGAGGCAGTGCTTCTAATCTGAGGAACTAAGGACAGAGAGCTTTTAGAGTTAATAAGAACAAACAGCGTGAGTAAGAAATGTTGGTTTAATGTCTTGTAATAATTGTCTTTCTTTTCCTGTTTGCATTTAGTATACTTTGTGTCATTGAAACTGACTGTGAGTGGAGGGGTTTTCCCTCCCTCTGTGTCTGCTGGAGTGGGTGGACGGTGAAGCCATGAACTGTGCAATCCAGTCCAGTGCTTCAGGGCAGCCAGTAAAGTGTGCACTATTGTGTACAGCTGAAAAAAAAAGAAAGAGAGCAAAAAAGGAGGGGGAAGAAAAGAAACTCAGTCCCTTTGTGTGGAGAGGACCCAGCAGGAAAGCGATTTTGCAATTACTTCAGCTTGCCGGCGAAGCAAGCTTGGTTCCTCTTATCTCCACACACTTGCACACTGGACTGTCTCACTCTGCACACTGCTTATATAAGCACATACAAGAGAGAGCGTGTGTTTACGGGCTGCGTCTGGACGCGCTTCGAGAGCCAACAGCAATGCAAGTCTTCTGCCCCTGATGATGAAAGCAGACGTCAGACTAGCCCATGAATATTGATGCGGAGGTAGTCTGTTTCATAGACGGAACAGAAGGAAACAAGATGGCTGCCCTTTAGGATTTGTTTAAGAGGAGACCTAGACGGTTTGTTGGAATTCTACAAAGTGGAAGGACTTAAAACAAGGTGAGAGAGTTTTCCTGTTCTTGCCCTTTTCCTTTGGCCTCCAGGGTCTCTTCAATGGCTTCAAGCTCTTTTTTAGCAATGTACTGTCCTTTTTAAAACTGAGCTGACATAAGAATGAAAGGATATTAGCTAAAGCTTCACCAACATGGCTGACGTTTTCTGTCTCTCTTTCTCCCTCCCCTCTCTCTGTCCCTATTTTGTTGGCTTGTGCAGACAGAATGTATTTCAAGCATTTAAATCTCATTTGTCTTCAGTCATTTTTATCTAAGATGTTGTGCAGTGGACAGCTTTAGGAATGCGTCTGCTTTGAAAAATGGTGATCTTTGTGAGGCTGTTGGCCAATTCTTCTTCAGGCACTATTTCCCAATACATCTCCTGTGCTGAGAGAAAGACTAAACAGCCACACTGCTAACAAAATTATCTTATCTATTCAGTGTCCACCGACCTATAGCTAGGCATCTGTATATCCAAGAAAGAGGCGTTTCAGGTCTGAAAAAAAAATCATATTTAGTAAAAATATATATACGTGTATTTTTTTTCATGAAAATGTGACACGGAATATAATTTTCTTTAAATATGACAAAGTTATTTTTGGTACATTTCTCCTTTATTTGATATGTGCTTTGATTGAATGTAGATGTTTGGCTAGGAATAGTCAATCTCCTTGCTTTCATTGCATTCATCAGTGAATGACAAGCAGACACAAAGACTAGCACAGTCCTGAGGATTAAAAAACAAACAAACAGAAGAGCGTAGTGGTGGAAGCCCACAAGGTCAGAAGCTTTAAAAGAACTGAAACCCAACCCCATAGCACCATTAGCTGAGGGCCACCAGAGAGTGGAATTTTTGCCTTGTCTGACATTAATAGGATTTCCATTGTTTATTTGTACACAACATCTTAATAGTGTTTATGTCTACATTTTATGCTCACAGTGAGTATTTTCATTAGAAGCAAAAATGTTTCAATTAGAGAACATCAGTTCTCTATATAAGTTCTTTGTATAACATTCAATTAAATAGAGAACAATTTAGTGTCCATGCTCAGTTTTATTTATATTCCATTAAGATATTATTCACAGCTCACAGTCCATGGTGTGTTGTAGTGGCCTGGAACATATTTGCATACGTCTGACATTAAGCTATAGGCTATTGAAATTAAGACTGAGCAAAGAAAATGTCAAATGCTTGAATGATTTTGACCGTTGTATTGAGAAAGCCAATATTCAGCTGGAAATAACCAAGTCTGAATGTTTCAGATGTATTTTTGAAATCATTCTGGCTTTTGACATGTAACAATCAAACATATTAACTTGAGTAAACTGTTACAAAAGGCTACAGCAGCAACTCTTTTATCGGCACTAATGAATTGCAAATGTTACCTTTGCTAAACTGATTTAACAGCCCTATTAGGATTTGCATCATAATTGGCTGCTGGAATAATACAGATAAAAGTCCTGTCCCCTTATTTTGTGTAATTAGCTTGTGTATTCCAACATTCTGTTTAGATGTGAAGTGTGGAAGTTAGCCCATGCCTGCAAGGGGATCCTTTATGGAGTGCTGTCAATGAACGTGATAGAGAAGTGGTGCAAATGCTAATGTAACCACACTGAAGGAATCTGGATACTGTATAAGCTTCCACTCCAACTTTATGTTTAGAACAGATAATCCTTTGATGATAGTAGTGGTGATAGAGCAATACATCTGTCACTAAACATATTCTACTTATATAATTGTACTTATATTAAACTTAATATAATTGTAACGGTTGCATGGTAACTGGTGAGAATATACAACATTAGCTGGAGCTTATCTGGACTGGAAGTACAGGCAGACCCTTTTCTCTGATAAGAGTGTTTGGTGCAAAACAATAATGTACTTCTGTTCAATGACATGGTAGATTTCTTTGCATGATAAGAAGGCTCTTTGTTTTATTTGGTTGAATGTATGAGTGAAAAGCAGACATCTGATTTTTTTTATCACCCACCATTTTTGTCACTTTCAATTTTGGTTTGCTTGTGATTTGTGCTCATCATATTTTTGCTAGGGGTCAGTGTTTAAAAATCACAACTTAGGACAGTTTCTCTAAAAAGACAAACTTTTGTCTGAATTTGCAATGAAAATATGGGATTTTTATATAATTATTTACAATATTTTATTTGTAGGGCTTATTAATAATGGCATATATACTGTAAATCAATTATCATAACCCTTGGCCAAAAACATTATCCAGCCTGCATAGTAATTGCTTGTCTTAGTTAACAGCTTGTACTGCACTTGATTCAGTAATATTTTAAGCATTTTTGGTGTAAATTGTCCCAATAGCTCTGAGTGCTGGGATTTATATGACGCCATATACACGTTTGTTTATCCTTTAATACAGTCATTGGATGTTTGCATTTTTGAAGAGAATTTTGGGCTGTTAGAATATGTTTTGTTGTCAAGGTTTAATTCTCAGGCGTGAATTGAAGAGCACACTCCATGTGCGTAAGCGCATGGTCGCTCTGTTTACAAACACTACCTCACAACCCAGTCACAGGGTTAGATGGAGAAGTGTACTTACACCAGCCAAGAAGGTCACTGGAAAGCACGGTCATTGACTACGCCAATTTAGACCCTTTCCAGAACATTTGTATTCAAAAGATTTTAGCTAATTTAAACTCATGGCACGTGGCTTGCATAGTTTCTGCCACCTTCATTTCTCTGAAAACTAAATGTCTTGTGGTTAGAGGACTTGGCTGAATATATTTGTAAAGCTCAGTGAATCACTAAAAAAGATTTTTCATTACTTATAAAATAAAGTACTGATTGGTACCGTACTTCTGAGAAAAGCAAATGTTAATTTCCTCTGAGGTGAACGAAGCGATGATGCACTTATAAATGTGGTTTTCAGTAGGTTTTCTCTTCAGTTCCAGCTGTGTGGATTCAGAGAAAATCTGGTTGGTTACAGCAGAGGCGTAGAATGGTGGTTCATAACAGAAATGCTTGATGGGTTTTCCCTTCAGAATCATAGATGTAGAAAAAATATGTATGTCAGGCAAATATAAAAATCATATGCCACATGCTAATTTTTGAAAACCGATGATGTCAGTTTGGGGTTATAGGGGGATTTTGCCTATATAAGAATTGCTCAGAAGTAAGTCAACCAAGAAGAGGTATGTTGCATGTGTCCGTGAAAGCTTTTGTGTGTGTATGTGGGGGTGCACACATTCAATACCAGCAGACACACTAATCACAACCAGGCTGCTCACAAGCCCAACAGCCTCAGTGCAACAATTCCACAGAGTCAAGAAATCTAAAAGGATCTTTCTCATTAAAATACTTCACAAGAGTATTTTCAATAAGCTGAAAACTGAAAAGGAGAGAAAGGGGTGTAAGATTCACATGTATATTCACTGGATGGCAAGCCAAAAGTCACCTTGTTGACAGCAGATTTACCACAGAGACAGCTAGACCTCAATGTCATTCAAGACTGTAAACTACCCATAAGCCTTGGATGACATTTCAAGAGGTTAAAGACGAGCAGGGGTCGATCTGAAATTTGGGTCAGACAGAGGATGTCTCAAAGTGGTCCAATACTTTTCATGTGGTTTTTGTGTCAGAGACCATGTCTGTGCATTGCATTTCCCCCCAGCAGAAAGTAAAGCTATATCAGCAGTCTCTGAAGTTTGGTGAAAAATAAATGGGAAGATATTACAAGCCAACATGAAATGTAAAATACATACTCTGTCAGGAGATTAAAAGTGTTGGGTGAAACTTTTTGCTGGAAAATTGCATAATGATCATTTTATGTATGTATGTATTCATTAATTCATTCATTTGTTTTTTAGAGCTGTATATAATACTGTTATGGATTTACAAGGCCTTGCAACTCCCAGGCCTTAAACAATCCAAAGGTGACAATGGCAAGAAAAAAAACTTAAATTTCTAAGGTAAGGTAAGATGAGGAATGAACACTGGGTTGAATCAAGATACATGACAAAAAAAATGCAATTATTAATTTATTAATTTGTGATTAAATATTCAGTTGAATTCTTGTTAGGAATAAGCATGCTTCATTAGCAACAGGATTCATTAGAAATATATTCAATATCTTCAAGGAAGTCTCATAGCATCACTATAAACTTTTAACCTGAACCACCAAAACGCTGGTATTGTTCCATTCTTACCTTGGTTCAGATGATTCCATTAAATTATTTACATTGCTTTATACATTGAACAGTATTGTTATTATTCTATTCTGTAGATACGTTTGAAGCCCTATTTGAGACTGCAAAAACTCCTCTTGTGAGTTTTGTCATTTTTGGTACTATCAGTATATCAGAGCTTTGTAACCTTAAAGGAAATGAGAGATAATAAGGTGACAATAGTTCTTAGATATTGAACTAAATCAATTGCTTTGTTAACAATTTTAATTAACAATATAAACATTTTAGAATTAATGCAGAACAGGTAACCTGTGTAAAGAAGATAAGGTTAAAAAGTTGTTATAAATGTAAAACCTATTTGCATCATGAATAGAAGGATTTTAAAGGATTTTTTTGCATCATGTTTCATAACTTAGTGATATATCTAAGAGGAATGCTGTTCCAGAGACACTGGAATGCTAATCTGAAATGACCAATTCAACATGAATCCCACGTCCTTAACTGTAGAGCAGTAAAACCATCTAGACACAAACTGTAGTCGAGCAACTATTAGAAATGTTTGATCCAGCGATTAGTATTTCCGTTTTAATAGAATTTAGCCAAAGGATTTTCTTAAGATCCAGTCTCTGATGTCCTTAATGCAGTCCACCCACTTGAAAGACTGAGATGTCCTCTGGAGTAGAGGAAATACCGAACTGAGTGCTATTCCCATTATAACAAAAAGCTAAAGCCACAAAAAACATAAACCTGACTACTCAAGGTTACACCATATAAATATTTTAATGGTTTAGAGTAGTATGTCTTAAAGCTAAAAATTGCACATTAATAATAATTATTTACATTTACACATTTATATGGAGTAATGGAGTAAGTGCAAGGAGAACAAGCAAAGGCCTGAGACTGAGCATTTTGGAAACCACCTGTGTTACTTCTGACACCTTGTTATTTACACAAACAAAGTGACTGACTTGAGAGGTTGAATCTTACACCTCAAACAATAATGCACTACTAATCCCCAACACAGATTTGTGTGTATCAATGGCATAGATTTCCCCCACGTTATAGCAATAATGCAACTTAATAAACTCAATAAAGGGAGCACTGTTAGAAATACCATGGGGTAACAGCATACACCCTTATAAGTGCAATGCTCCATTGGTGTCTAATAGGACACTTTGCTCCGACTCTGCATGCTACCAGATTAATACTATTATTATATAATACAATTAATGGAATTGGATGTCCACCAACATGCAGTTCCTTATTAATAGCCACTGTGGTGAATAGAGACAACTGTGATTCTCAGTGATTATTTGCTAAGAGTCTGCTAAGACATGCTGACCTTGCAGCTTTCAAGGCTGGTATATAACTGGATAAACTTTCTTTCCTAGTATTTCAAAATATTTTCAAGTGAGTTGTTTATTATCAATAGGGCCTTTTGCACCGCTTTAGTTTCAGAACTAAATTTTGCGCGAACTATTTCCCAGTACCATTTAAAGGGTTGCATTCACACCGAGAGCGTGTACTAAGAAGTGACGTAAGCCGGTCGACAGCGTCGTCATTTGTGCGCGGCGTTCAACAACAGAAACAAAGAAGAACAACATTAACAACAGGAGGATGGAGGACGCTGTGATCGGAGCTGTGTTTTTGTTGTGTCTCGCGGGTTTCACAATAATGGACATGGAAAGTCGACGTATACGTAAAGCGATTGAAAGAACGGAAAGGAGGACTCAGAATCTCCAACGACAACTGACAGTGCTACATTTGATACAAGTGCCTCCGTCCATCTATCGCTGTTCTCCATACTTGCAAAATAAGTTGACACAATGTTTACAGTATGTTTACACGGCATATTAAATCATGGCAGTTGAGGGCATTTTCATACGCGTTTGGCCAATCAATGTCTACTTACGTCACGATTAGTACCAGTTGTGCTGGTTAGACCCTGCTCCAGAGTAGGAGCTAATTTGGTTCTCGAAAAAGGCAGTCCGGTACTAAAATCGCACCCAGTTCCGGCGGTGCGAAAACGCAAAAAAGTGGGTAGTTCCACAATTAGTTCTGGTACTATGAAAAGGTTTCCGCGGTGCGAAAGGCCCTTATGCTCCATTAATTCTAAGTGTGACTGTTGAACTAAATGAAGTCCTAGATAGATTTTTTTCTTTCCAGTGAAGGTAGCAATAGAGAAAGTTATGTTCTCAAAGCAAATAGAAAATCTATGTTCTTTACTACATCAAGCTTTACAGTTCTTAAATGCACCAAGCAGCAAAGACAGATACGGGGTTGGTAGAGAAACTGTTTTAGTGGTTGAATCAATTCTATTTATCTGGTAGGTGTGGATTTAATACAGTTTGTGTAACTTTTATAAGACATTCAGAGGTATAATCACTCTGTGGCAGAATAGTTGATAAATTTCATGCTAAACATGTATGATTATAAAGCAGAATGTTCCCTTAACATTTCAAAGGATCCCCGAAGAATTTATATCAATCAGACTTCATTTATCTTGTGACATAGTTATCATCTATATGAATATCTCCATCAATCAGAGCTCACTGTAATTAAAAGATTAGGCAGAAATTATATGAGAAAGTCTGTATAGCATCTAGGTGAAGCACAAGTGATTCCAGGTTTCCGATTTCCTACAAATAAGAAATACAACAAAAAAAAAATTACATTTAATGTAGAAAACTGACAGCTGTGGTTGCCAGATATTTACTGTAAAAAATATGGTAACAAAATGTTTTGTTGTTGTTTTTTATTACTTAATCTGTTGTATCTTTATAACACACTGACAACCATCTTAAAAACACAGGAGAAAGCCACATGAAGAATTAAAGTTTATTGCAAGTAGCTGTTTTACAATCTTCAAAGGTGCAGTGTCATAAACACAAACAAAAAGAAACAACTATTTCTTAAAAATAAATTAAAAAATTAAATGTGAGATGTTATAATGAGAATTTTGAGAATGTCAATTGTAAGACGACCTGTTCTTTTTTCAGTTTAAAACCACTAGATCTACTTCACTGTATAGAATGTAATGCCCATTTTCTGCACATGTATGCGTCCATATATTAGTTAGAATCTGTTTTTTCTTCATCACTGAGTCAAAGTTTTGTGTCAATGCTGTGAACAGGCACAGTTTCTTTTTAATGAAGATCAGTTAAGGGTATCATGGAATTCATGTTATCTAATATAAACTGAATAAGACTAGTATAATGATTACTAATAAAAAGATAGTAATCATTTTGTTCTTTGTGCCATGAAAAGAACAGGTGAAACATTGAGCTTCATCTATGGTAATGGTTGCTGCAACCTTGTTGCTCAGGCTGTAGAAGCCTTTCTTCACAATCTCCGGCTGATGAAGTCTGATGTCTTAGACTCCTGCATTCAGCACAACTGCTCAAATGCTCTTGGCATTGCTTAAAGGGGTCCTATTATGCTCTTTTACAAAGTCTTGATTTTGTTTTGGGGGTGTACTAGAACAGGCTCTCATACTAGGTTGTTCGAAAAACACAATTTTTTACATATTTTACATTATTACAACACCTCTCTCCCCAGTCTGGCATGAACGGCTCGAATAGTTCCTGTATCAAATGAAGGCCCGCCTTCTGAAATACGAAATGTGCTGTGATTGGTTAGCTGGGCCAGTGTGTGTTGTGATTGGCTCCACTCGGCGCCTGGTCGGGAAATGTAATGCCCCTTACCATAGCTGCTGCGAGCTTCAGTGTAAATATTGCGTCAAAATCAAATCAATTTGAGCGCGATTTAAACCTGGATGATTGTAACCACTCAAAGTTCGTCTGCCTTGGGAAAGCTAGCGTGTCTCCGACATAGTGATAACACTCGTTGCCTTCTCTAGTGCAGCTCAACCAGGTCTCGACCCATTCGTCGATATTTGTGACATCACAAATCCCGGAAAATATGCAATGTAGTCCAAACGAGTCGTTCGTTGTAGTTTTTGAAAAGTGATTTCTGTTAAATAAAATATCTCCTTTTGAAGTGGACTTTGAGCTTTGTAACTTTGCAGATCTTTTTTATGCTCAAACAGCAACATTACAGACTAACTAAAGTTGAAAAAGTGAAAAAGCATAATAGGACTCCTTTAAGAATGCAAGCAGCTGGACACTTTTTTTCAAAGTGATATACTTCTGGTATTGCATTGAGGTTTAAAAAAAGATGAAACCCAACTGCATCTAACTCAAATTCTCCCATCCACAGGTTACACTTATGTTAAGGTTTAGTTATGCGAGTGTACGCTGAATGGATGCTATATTTTAACTTACTCCTCAGCAAATGTTCCAACTTTTTTTTCTAAATTTTTTCTAAATGAAATTCATTGTGGCTCAGGCAATGAGCATCAATAAATCAGTGCTTCACCAAAATGTGTAGGGAAATTGTGTTAGGACTTACAGTGGGACATTTTATTATCAAAATCTTTAATCAATGCAGACACATGGCAATCTCAAAGATCTTATCTTTAACATTAAGACGCTTTTTTTATTCTTGAGCTTGACTTTGTTTAGCAACTCTGAGACTATTTTCTTCACAGCAATTTAAAAAAGCCTCTGTCCAAATATGAGAGTTACATTTAAAGTGAAGAGATGGCTATTGCTTCTCAGCTTTCATGTCATGGTAGTAAATAAAACTCTGTCACATACAAATAAAAGAGAGCTGTTCCCACCAGAATCAATGTGGTCAGCACATGTGTTCACTCTTTTGCATTTTCTCTATCTCGGTCCCTCTCTATCTGTGTCAGTCATTCATGCTCAGTTAATGTTTAGAGCAGATGGCCATGCAGCACCAATATAATGATCACCATGGCTACCACGCTCTCTGAAAGAAATCTGCTTTGCCCTGAGCATAGTTCATCAAATTAGTCAGATATTTTGAATGGTGCAGACAAAAAGAAATGGGGAGGGGGTAGTAGTAGATGGAGACAGAAAGAAGTTGAGAGGAATGTATATTGGAAGTATATTTTGGAAGTTATATATAATGTGCGTAATTATACATTAATTACACTGTAGTAATCTATGGCTATATTTTCTGTGTTTACTGACAGTGTTTGATTCTGAATAAAGGGTCAGCAGGTTCAGTCTGCTATGTTATAATGTTAGTTATACAACCTATGCTGAGTTGATTATCATGCACTCTTCTCAATCGCCACCACAGGCAAGGAAAAAGGCAGTGTAGATGTAAATGATAACCAAACTAAGTACTACGATAGATAGGTAGATAGATAGATAGATAGATAGATAGATAGATAGATAGATAGATAGATAGATAGATAGATAGATAGATAGATAGATAGATAGATAGATAGATAACTTTTGAGCTATTTTCTTTCTTATTAGGCTTATTTTTTAATAGCTAACACAACATAATCATTGGTTGTATCAATGCAGGTCATGCAAAGGCCGTTCAGAGTGAACGTGAGCACAAAGACTTGATTGCAAACAGTAGAGCCACATCTGCCTTCTATTAGTAACAAAGGACAATGGCAGGTCCGACACAGACCTGACTCTTCAGAGGGGACCTAGCTGTGGGTGAAATTACAAACAGAAGTGTTTATCTGCTCAGCTTTTGAAGTAATCTACCTCTATTCAAATCCTCTCCCACAAAGAGGATTTGAAATGTCATTGGGGATGAACAAAGCGTGCAGACAAGGAAAAATGAAGCAACTTTAAAAGCAGACAACAACTGCTACTATTTTGTCTTCTGTGCTGTTGTTTTAAGAAGACTAAAATCAGAATGTGATACATACAATCAAAATATCACAAAACAAACTCACAGTGCTCTTCCAAAACAGACTCTTAGGTATGTCTCATACCTTCCCCCGTACGAATGCTGACTCTCTATAAATACCCGTTCATTTCAAAGGGGGTTCTTTCCTCTTTGTTTCCATTCTTATGCTTATGTCTTCTTGCTTCTTATTGAAAATGATAAAATGTCATGGATGTTGTTGGCACCATTAAAGCTCAGGCTGTGGAGTTCAGAACCCAATCTAGAAAAGTTTGTTAGAAATGTTTGCTGAGTCATAGTGCTGATGTGTTGAATGGAGTGAGAGTGCAGTTTTTTTCCTGACACACACACTCCAATGGCAGCGTAACACTTCAAAAGGAAAGATACACTGGTCCTGATTATGTTAAGTGGCTTGTGGTTTCTTTTGTTACTCTTTATAGCAACTTGGAAAATATGTTTTCAAGTCAAAGTTGGTAAGTTCAAGTCAAAATTGTAAATAAATGCCGGCAAAGGTTGACTGTGAAAGCTGACATTCTTGCTGAGCTTGTTTCCTTGTCTGTATGTCAGGGGAAAATAAGGTATGGTTAACGCTCAAATGAGAACTGCGAGAAGGACACTTTTACAGCCATGCATGCGTGACATTTAAAGCGCACTTGCACATGAGCTGTATGATCAAATTACAGTGGGAAGAACCAAGGTATGACGTTTCACTCAAAAGCACAACTGCAGTCAAACACCTATCAGCAGTATGTTTACTAAAGATCAGATGAACAACATGCTACATGACGTTATCTATTTCAGTACTGGAGTAGCCAAGCAAGTTATGTTTTAAAGCCTAAAAGAAAAGAAAAGGAAAGAAAGGAAAAAGAGGGTTTGTTCTTTAGCTATATATATATATATATATATATATATATATATATATATATATATATATATATATATATATATTAAAACACTCCACACATTATTCAAACAAATATGGGTTTTGATTTACACAGGTGAGCAATATGATACATTTTGCATATTTGGAATGCCTAAGACCAAAAGAAACTGTTCATTTATTTGATTGTCTGTTTCACACTGAGAACTAATGTAAAAGTAAGTTTTAAAAAGTAAAATAAGCACCTTACCAAGTTTTCGTCATGACATAGAAACAATGACATTATATGTGGACCGCATATATTTTACACTTATTTGACTCTTAACCCTAACCTCAAACAATTTTTTAAGCAAAATAAATATAATAATGATTCACTTGTTTGTCCCTAGTACCATTGTTAGAGTGTGAACCATGAAAGACAGAATATGTCACTTCCCAATTGACCTACTGTATTTAGACAGCAACCCTGAGGCTAAGGAACTGTTAAATCACTTAACAATAAATACAATTGCTGTAGTAGCTGTGTGCTTTGGTGTATTGGTTTAGAATGCAAAAGCACTGATCAGTTGTACACATTTATTTAGTAATGTGGGAGATCACAATAGTTAAGAGTTTTTGAGAGATCATTTTAAATATACACAGAGAGAGAATGAGAATTTGGAAAGAAAGAAACTCAAAAAACAGGACAGACAACAAACTGAATTCAAAGCCACTCCCAGTTGTCAAGAGACAAGATAAAGAAGATATTTAAGATAAAGGAATGTTTAAATAGTTTGTTTTTATGTTATGCAAGACTGTAAGACTCACTTAGACACTACGGCATAGGATTGTCCATAGAAGCTCTTACAAAACATATTTAAATAAATCATATTTAAAATAAAAAAGGCATTAATACTGTTTTAATTACATGTATAGACACCGCTAATGGAAACCCATTGTCTGAAAGATATATATAGACAGCTTTCAGCTGAGATCTGGTGCTTTGTCATTCCTGCTTAGAGAGATTTTTTTTTTGTGCTGTTTTCAGTGTGGGTTTATCCTACTGTGTCAAGCTGTTTGGCTTTCTCAGCTGTTGGGAAACCCTGAAATGGCTCTGAAATGGATCCATATTCAAGTTTCATGTAGCACACATGCAGGCTCCAAACCAATCACAATCTCCCCTTTCCAGAAATGATAATAGATGCGATTTTAAAATGTGATCAAATTTTTATTAGGATTATTGGATTGTATCCAGTCATATATATCACAGGCCAAGTTACAGAAAAGTTTTATTATTATTATTATTAACAATGTTTTATAAACAACATCAGAAATACCAAAGACCTGAATTTTGATTTACTGACTACCCTATATACAGTGTAGATGAAAATTAGAGAATGTAATTTTGAGGTTACTGCTTAGTCCTGTTGAAGTTAGGATTTTTGTTAAAGTGCCTTGGTTATTTTGTAAAACACTGTTCTACTAGCATGGTATATAGCCACAACTAAAATTCCATCCAATTTTGAATGATGAAGATTGCATTCTTTCTGGAAAAAATCAAGTGTTCATAAATTGTTCTCTAATTTTGAGCTTCACTGTACATCAACTTAGACACAGTTATGGACACATAATACATATATTTTTTTATTTATACGACTGATAATAGAATATTCCAATGTATGATTTTCCATGCTAGTTCTATAAAAGTTGAAATACAAACATTTTATAAAAAACCAAGTCTAACCTATGTGACTATAAGGGTGAGTCACAATGAGGTATAGTCTGCCATTGGCCTTTCTTACAAAAATAATAAAACATATAACAAAATGTATATTATTATTCATTTATTTTGCCCTTATCGCTCCACATGCCAATGGTGCCAGGTTTCCAACCCCTGCTTAAAAAGACTCCAATTTAAAGGTCCAGTAGATCAGTAGTTAAGCTGTTTTTAACTGTCCTTTTCTCCTACCATTCTGGACTCATACCGACGGAAGACTTGGTTGCAAGCAATAAATCTACAATTCTCTATTTTCTAAGATATTTTGACATTTCTAATGTAATTATTCGTAGAATGTATAGTGAATCTTAGCTTTAATCCAAAGCCACTTGTTACTGATGAATGCAGTATAAGAACATAACATAACTAAAAAATGGACATAGGTACAGAGCATTGGATAGCAAGATGATTGGTACCATTCTGTCTTGTTAAAATATTTCATGAAAGATAGGGCAGTTTCTATGTCTGCGATTCAGGAATTTTTTTAAATATCTCTTAACAAAAAGAAGCCATTGGTATCTGCACTACACAACCCTTACGCCTGTTTCACACATACTCCGTCTGCAGTGCGTATGCGGTCCATGTGCGTTACGTATGTGGTGCAGGAGCAGCACGGACTAATTGTGCTTTCACACAGGACGCGTTTGCAGTTCGCTCCTGATCCGCGGCTGTATACCACAAACACAACATTTATCCATTATTTTGATTTCAAATCAAAACGTAGTTAGCCTATACTGAAAGTGTTTTTTTCAGCATTGTGGTCCTCTTTTATCACAGTACAGTTAACACAATCTTTCATAGATATATTCACGTTTAAACTCAATTAATATAAACAGTGTATTAAATGCATTTGGCTTTTAGATGTGTATATTAAGTTGCTCAAGCAAGTGGAAACACATTTGAATACAGCATATAGCTTTCTTGTGTTAGGTTATCACAAATATTTTAAATTAAAACTTACCACTGACAGACACAGTCGGCTCTTGTGCCTTTTACATTTAAATCTTTATTACAAACAGTCCAGCAGGTCTTAAAGAACTTTGTTTTTCTACCTCCACAAGACACAAGTGCATATGTTGCCTTGTATATCTAAAAGTGCACTTTTATTTGTTTTAAACCTAGCCAAAAAGCCAGTGAAACACAGTAGACTTTAATTATATCTATTTATTGTGAAATTACTACATTTCAGTCTCAATTCATGTTAATTTTTACCGCGAACAAAGCGCTGTCACTGTAATTCAGCGCGTGCAGCACAGCAAAAATAGACTCGATGCGTAAACGATCGCTGCACTGCTGCAGACGCGCAGCACCTGGAACGCACTGACGGATCGCAACCGCATGCAGTGTGAAAGCTCTAATCCGTTAACATGGGTGCGTAAAAAAAACCGCAACGCACACGCACTGCAGACGGAGTATGTGTGAAACAGCCGTTAGTCTGTTAACTTGGACGGTACGGGAAAATGCAAAGAATTATATTTTCTTTCTTTTTTTTCTTCTTTTTTTTCTAGCTACTCTGGTGATCATGTCTGCTTTGAAACAGGGGCTAATATTTCACAGCAGAGTCTGACTTGAGGAGGGATACAACATTTGAAATTTTGTATCTTTTCTAAGCACCTCTTTAGGCCATTTCTGTTTTGATTATCTTACAGTTTTTAACAGTCCAGATCACTAACCAGCAGCCCACACTACCCCAGAACATTATGCTAAAATAAATTATGTGTTTTTACTATTGGTAATATTCCATGTCTTCCATGTAGGACGCAGAAAGGGCAGCCTTGTGAATGGACCCTGAGCAGACCAGATGGAAACAGAAAAGACCAGCCATGAGACGGAAAAAAGTCTGATACTTTCACAAATCAGTGCCACTCAGCAGACAGATCCTCTTCTCACCAAGCGCCAGAATGGAGATCCGTCTCAGAAGTTCAATGGGGACACTAAATGGAGCCATTTCAAGCCCAACACAGTAGTTTACCCAATGAAAAGTCAACAGGAGAATTGTTCTGGGCCTGCTAATATGCAGGGGATATTGGATCAAAGCATGCATGAAATGAATGGACAGATGAAACATGCTCTTAGTGAACAGACATTTTTAGATTTTCACCAGCCTAAAAAACTCTGCACTGATTCAGAGGTGAATGGAAATGAGGGTCTGAGGCTTTGGGATAATAGAGATGCAGGAATGGAGAACCATTTAGAGGGATTCCCTAAGCATAATAAGCCAGGGGATTTTGAGATAAAATATAGTAAAAGAAACTGTAACTTTCCCAATGGGGATTTATTCTTACTGTCAAGGAACAAGCAAGTTCCAATGCCCAATGGTGCTACAACAAGCCTACCCTCAGTAAAGGGTACAACTGGTGACCTCTTAGAGAAAACTTTGTCTCAGTATTACCCAGAGCATGTGTCCATCGCACCTCAAACCAACTCATCTCAAGTAGATCAGGTCACCAGCAACCTGCCGGAGCAGGAAACTCCTTCACCTTCATTAACCTCAGGTTTTCCTATTTCACCCCAAACATCTGCCTCCGAGCCACTTGCCAAGGCACCCCCAGAAGTACAAGGCAGCAATGGCTACAATCCAGAATTCACAGTGAATGGATACTCTAGTTTTGTAGTCAAGCAAAATAAGCCTACTTATCCTCTCTCTGACCTGCCAGATATGGGAACACAATTGCTGAGTCAGGAAGCTTCGGAGTCCAATGTGCCATCACAGACAGGCATCAATGGTTGCTCACAGATTCAAGAAGATAGAGAAGGCCTTCCGAACAACTCTGATTGTTTAAGCAAGTCCAACCAGGATTTTAGTCGTGAATCTTATATATTGCCCCCAGTGATGGCAGGAGCACCATCACAAAACACTCAGACAGGACAGCAGAACCTACAGATTAAGGTGCTACAGAAACAACCAACCGATGAAAGCCTCCATGACAATAGAGACTTTTCCTTGCCACAGCAACAGATTCTTGAGCCACATATAGTAGACAACAGGTTGACCTCCCAGGCCTGTATATCAGCTTCTCACAATCAACACAGTAAGCAGAAAAATAAGCCTAAACCAGATCAGGAAAAGACAACGTCAGGGAATACAGATCACTCATCCCAGTTGAAATGGATAGATTTAAACTCAGCTTCAGCACCACAGCCATCTACTGACCACCCCCAGATGTGGGATTTTTTCCATCCACAGACCCACATGCAGCAGCATACAGTCACACAGAGCCAAAGTCGTAGTATAAACTCCATGTCCTCAAACAACTTTCAGTCTCAAAATTTCAGTAATCCTAGTTGTCCGTCATATGAAAATAAGGCACAAGATAGTTACAAAAACTCCCAACCTCCTACACCGTTCCCCCACAATTCTGTCCCTGAATGTCAACAGAGCAATTCTGGTATGCACGATCATAGTAAAATGCAATTTAACAAGCACACATCCCAGCAATTGTGCAAAAATGATCAAGACCAGATACAATCACAGAGCTTCCTTTCTCAGCCACCACCTGCTGAGCATCAGCAGCAAGACAACAGCACACTTACCCATCAGCTCCCTCAGGATAGACAGAATATGCAAGCAGCTCCACAATCACAAGATGTTTCCCACAGCCAGGTAGATGCACCACTCTTGAAAAGGCTTAAAACAGACTGCCTTCATTCAGAATCCCAGAAGTTATCTCTAGGTACAGAAACACCAGCAGAAACACTGTCTAGTCCAACTATAAGAGAAAACTCTACCTTTCCAGGCTCGTCTAAGTCAAATGTACAATTCTTGACTAAAGAGGCCCAAGCTCTAACAGAAAGAATACTCCAGCAGAACATGCAGAACTCTCAGAACACCAGTAAACAACATCCAAATTACCAGCAACCTCTCCAACACAGGGTACATAATCATTTGGAATTTCCTAATTCTCCGATTTCTCAATCACAACTGTTACAAGTTTCTAATAGTCTTCAGATACCTGCTCAAACATTTACCAAAGTTGAATTCCAAGAATCCTTTGGCCAAATCCAGAGAGAGTCTCTCCCAAGCCAAGGTGCTCAAGGAGATTTGCACGCAGCCTTGCGAATGCACCTTCTGCAGAGGCAGGAGCGGCAAGGCCCCAACAACATCAGGCCAAGTATGCTGGCCATAAAAAGTGAAAACTGCTCTGGTTTAGAAACCTCAGATCAACATCCACCCATAGAAGTACAACAGCAAGCTCAAGACAAAACCAAAGTCATGCCAGTGGTAGTAAAGCAGGAGCATCCTTCTTCGTCCTGTGAACAAAGCCAACACTGGAGCATTCTAGCTACCATGGAGCAGCAGTTAAAACAGTATCAGCTCTCACCTGTGTTTGAAAGAAAGTCTTTGGTCAACAAGTCACCCAATAAGGTGAAGGTAGAGATGGCTGGGGCTGTGACTGTGCTCTCAACCAGTGCTGAGGGGAATGTCAAGGAACAGTGTAAACTACAAAACTTCACCCCACCTAAAAAGATTGAACCTGGGTTACAAACCTTTCTGGAGTCACCCGTGAAGATGCTTGATACACCAATAAAAAACTTGCTAGGTACACCTTTGAAGACACAGTATGACATTTCGTCATGTCATTGTGTTGGTAAGAGGTTTTACACAGCTACTTTTAGTCCCGTTTTTACACATTTTGTGTTCTTTATACATTAGAACTGCACAACTGTTAAGACCTCTAAAGAGAACATCTTCAGTAATACTTAATGTTAATAGTTTAATGTTGTATCTTAGTGATATTTTGTTGTTATTAATTACATTAAATCACATATTAGTTAAACTTAGTTTTGTTTATGACCATCTACTAAAAATACACAATACCTTTTTCTTATTCTTTAATCCACAGATCAAATCAGTGAAAAGGATGAAGGCCCATATTATACTCACTTGGGATCAGCACCAACTGTTGCAGGCATCCGCAAAATTATGGAGGAAAGGTATGATATTATGAACTCTAATGATATTATAAACTAATATACCATATTATATCACTACCTTTCCCTCTGACAGATCCGGACTGACTGGAAGCGCCATTAGGATTGAAAAAGTTGTGTATACGGGAAAGGAAGGGAAAAGTGTGCAGGGCTGTCCCATTGCTAAATGGGTAAAGACAATTTATTTTCATCCTATGTTTTCTGTGTGTGTACATGTATTGCCTCTCTTTGTCTGTTAAATATTAAAGCATGCTTGTTGGTTCCCTTTCAGTCAGTCACTCTTGACATCACATCGGTGACCGACGAATTGGAATTTCACTTAGAGAGAGCAATCCACTTCGAGTGTAAACTAAACGAGCCAATGCACATTGGCATGCGATGATTGCATCCAGCCGCCGATCACAGCGTGAGCATAAAAAGGCAGCCAGTGCAACGCATACCAGCTTTTCGCTTCAGAGCCGAGCGATAACATCGTTCTGCTCCTACCAATATCTTAGTTTTTGACAACGAGTTCAATGTGCTCTAGGGAGCTTTTTGTGTTGGTGAACGGCGCTTCAGCGGTGGTCGTTCCTGTGTCGAGTGGGTTGCGCACTTCAGACTGCACTACCCCCTGTCGTGCTGCTGCAAGTGGTCATTTGCCCTGTGCATCTCAGCACCTAAAAGAGCATTTCTCTAAAAGAGCTTACAAGGGTGCGTCTTTGTAAAGATGATGAATCGTCTTTTTGAAGATGCTGTTTCACCCGTGCGTTTCTGGTTGCGGTCGTTACCTGGCGCCGGGTGATGGTCACGATCGCTGGATGAGTCATGTTCCCATTGCGGGAAGATGACCATCTCGGAGCTGCAGGCCAGGCTCCATTACCTCGAGGGGGGTGGAGCTCCATTGCCTCTGCCGCGATCTAGTGTTCGTCCTGGCGGTAGCCAGGCGAGGGCTACCTCGGGCAGTAGCATGGGCATTCAGAGGGTTACAGTGGTGACAAACCCCTCAGGGAACCAACCCTTGGAGGACCATCACTCCTCTAGCGCTTCGCAACCAGTCGAGCCACCAAAGGAACACGCTGGGCCCCCTTCAAAGAGTGTACCAGCGGTATCCTTCGGGTCTCCTCCCACCAACCGGATGTCGATCACTGCATCGGAGGGAGAGGAGAGGAGAGGAATATTCACTGCATCTCTCTGGAGAGGAATATTCGACTGCACTGCTGCCCTCCGGTAGGGTGGCAACGCCTGAATCGGATCCGGAGATGTCGGCTATGCTTTCCCAGGCTGCCGAGTAGAAACCTCCACCGCGTCCCGAGCCCTCGAAGTTGGACGATTGGTTTCTCGGGGTGGTTCGTGCCGGTGCCTTTCTTCCCGGCGGTACATGAGGAGCTCACCAGGTCATGGACGGCACCTTTTACTGCCAGAAACCAACCTGCTGGTTCCTCCGCCCTCAGCACCCTTGACGGGGGTGCAGCTAGGGGGTATACGGCGATCCCCCCGGTGGAGCGGTTGGTAGCGATCCAGTTGTGTCTGAAGACCGCCGCCTCCTGGCGGGGAAACCCGTCGCTCCCTTCCTGGGCCTGTAGGCATTTGTCTGGTTTGTCCGGCGGTGCTTATATGGCTTGTGGAGAAGCTGCCTCCGCCTTACACGCTATGGCGTTACTGCAGGTTCATCAGGCCAAGGCACTGAAGGACCTGCACGAGGGTGGTCACGATCCGGAAGTTCTGAAAGAGCTTCGAACCGCTACTGACCTCGCTCTCCAAGCGACGAAGGTCACCGCGAGTTCTCTGGGTCGTGCAATGTCCACACTTGTGGTCCAGGAGTGCCATCTCTGGCTGTGTCTGGCAGACATAAGGGACGCCAACAAAGTACAGTTCCTCAATGCCCCTGTGTCCCAGACTTGCCTCTTCGGTGATGCGGTCGAGAGCTTTGCCCAGCATAAACCCCCACTCCCGTGATGCATCTGCAGCAGCCTCGAGCAAGCGGCGCCGTGGAGCTGGGTGTAGGCAGGCCGCCCCGCCCATCCAGGCCCCCGTGAAACTTGGCGGTGAGCAGAAGAGCAAGAGGCCCCGGGACGGGTGACCCAGAGAGAGAGGGAGCTGCTCTTTGGGGAATGATGAATGCACCTCTCCCTCCCCCCGGAGAAGGGCCGGGTGCAGTATCTGGTTTCCAAAAATCTTGACGAGAGAGCGGTTTTCTCAGTCTCTGGGTCCTAAAAGGGCACGGAGAGTCGCAGATGGACCAACACCAGACCACACTCATCCTCCTCTCTCGCCAGCAGGCAGCAGCGGGCAGTTTGAGAGCGTCATCAAAGGCCCTACTCAGGGTTCCCACTCTTTCATAAACACCAGATTCAAGGACTTTTTAAAGCACCATTTATTTTATATCAGGCACCGATCCAATTCACACCCCAGCATATGTAGTGTCATGAAAGACCTTACAGTACTTAACATTTCACCACTTACACTTAACATTTACATAAAACATTTAAGAGTAATAATGTTTTAAATGTGTAAGTTTCATAAATTTAGACCGTTTTGAGCAGTTGTGTTCAAAGGAATTTAATTAAATCCATTGAAGTCAGTACTGGTAATATTCAAATACAATTTCTAAAATATTGATAAAATATGCATCAAACTGGTTTTTGCTGTAGTTCTTGTGCAAGATTTAAATTTGAAAGAATTTCTCAATTTCTTAATAAAAAGTGGTTAAATGTTGAAATAACACGGTAAAACCTGTTAACATAAAAAAATTGCACATTCACTCAAAAGAGACGTTACTCATTAATAAATAAACAAGTCAAAATAATTTTGTAAATTACTTTTTATTGTAAATCCCATTTTTTCATCTTTGACCTAGAGGAATGCAGCTGCTCAAAATGTCAATATTTTTTGAAAATATTTAATGAACATTTTAAACCTTGTACATGTGCAAATCTGCAAAAAAAATATTAAGAAAATAAATTCTCTTTCTATTTGCTTTTAAACTGTAAACGCTTTTCACTAAACATTTTTCAAGTTCTAAATTTTTCTCCTTAGCTCCATGTTGCAGTAAGTTTTGGGAGCTCATTTTTAGTCCATCTCCTATCCTGAAAAGTCTGTCTTGCAGAAACTGACAAAAATGAGCTCCTAAAACTCACTGTCAGATTCTGGAAGATCAATTCTTCAAACAGTGGTACAAGAGGATGTGGTGTTGGTCCTTCAAGAGTCATTCACAACGTATCTGTCCATAAAGCCTATAAAAATAGTCTTCATGTATTTCACAATACTACAGCATGTTATTCTAATAAAGTGAGGGTCATTTCTTAGGATTTTTTTAATTCTGGAGACTCAGGAAGGTTGCAGTTCTGGAAAATGTTGGCGCTGGAGACTAAATGCTTCCTGATGGTTTCACACCTAATTCTTCATATTAATTCTTAATTCTTTTGCAGTTAACGTTTGTCTTTTCTTCTTCACCTTTTTTTCTGACCCCGCTGTCCCAGTGAGCATTTTGCTGACCAATGGTCATGTCTCAAATTAGCAATTTCTGTATTGCATTAGTTTTTAATATTTCTCATGGGGATGTAATCATTTTTGACTTCTTAGTCTGAGTTAAATATCTTTTTTTTTTGGCTAATTTCATCCAGAAAAAAAACCTGCCTAATAATTCTGCACACCTTAATACGGTGTTTTTCATTTCCAGCCTTCATGGACAATTATATATCACTTATAAATGATTAAATACAAAAATAATAGTAGTTATTAAGATTGATGTGGTTTGGAATTGGTAAAATGTGCTTGGAAAAAAATATTATCAGAATATCAACATGCATAATAATTATGCACTCACTGTAAGTGCTCCCTTTACACAGAGTGCCGCTATATCACGAAATCGAAAGTGAAATTGAACAGCAAGCACTTATTCAAATGCGATTTCAATACCCCGCATATTGATAGCAGCTCCCTGATGTATTATGGGGTTAAAGCAAAAAAAAAAACTCTTTTGACTGAAAATTTTTCCTCAGCCAAACCCCATTCCACAGCCATACCTGTCACACACCCAGTTTAAGAGCAGTGTTTTTCTTCTTGTAATTAGGAGCGCTTGTCCTAATTTAAAAAATTTAGGAGCACCTTCTGATCAATAATAATTTTTTATAATTAATAATTTTTCTAATTTTATTAAATGCATGCAGTGTTTCCGCTAGGATTTTTTCCAGCTGTGGTGGCAGGACTATTTCTCATGGACCACGCATTTGTGTTTTCATGTGGACGGAGATTTTTTTTTTTAAACGGAAGAAGGAAAAACTCAGTTTAGAAAAATACACATGTATCTGTGAACATGGCCTTATTTTAACTAAAAAATACAATAGTAAATAAAATAAGAACAAATAAATGAATGACAATCAATAGCACAAACAAAAACAATAAATGTTTTCAGTTAGGTCTAACTATAATCTATACTCAACTGTAAAATAACACTGGATAGTCTTCACTGTATAATGAAAGGCAGCAGGAGGTTTATTTAGGCTGCTGTCTCTTTAAGACCTCATGCACGGATCTAATATACTGATACACTTTCATGTGTCACTCCTTCCGCACCACAGACCATTTCTGCGGTTCGCGTTCGAAGGACGTGCATGTCAGTACAAGGTCCTGCCCTTCGGGCTGTCCCTGTCTCCCCGTGTCTTCACGAAAGTTGCGGAGGGGGTTCTTGTTCCCCTCAGAGAGCAGGGTGTTCGCATCCTCAACTATCTCGACGATTGGCTTATACTAGCACAGTCTCAGGATCAGTTGTGCGAGCACAGGGACCTGGTGCTCCGGCACCTCAGCCAGTTGGGTCTTCGGGTCAACTGGGAAAAGAGCAAACTCTCCCCAATGCAGAGGATCTCTTTTCTCGGTATGGAGTTGGATTCAGTCGAACAGACAGTACGCCTCACAGAGGAACGTGCGCGGTCGGTGCTGAACTGCTTGAATTCATTCAAGGGCAGGATAGCGGTCCCACTGAAACAATTTAAGAGGCTCCTGGGGCATATGGCAGCTGCAGCGGCAGTTACACCGCTGGGGCTGCTTCATATGAGACTGCTTCAGCACTGCCTTCATGGCCGAGTCCCGAGGCAGGCGTGGCAGCATGGCACTGACCGGGTCCAAGTTACACCGTCCTGTCACCAAACCTTCACCCCATGGTCAGACGTTGCGTTTCTCCGGGCAGGAGAGCCCCTAGATCAGGGCTCCAGGCATGTTGTGGTTTACACGGATGCCTCCAACACCGGCTGGGGGGTCACGTACAACGGTGTCGGGGGTGCGGACTGGCCCCCAACTGCACTGGCATATCAATTGCCTAGAGTTGTTAGCGGTACGCCTTGCCTTGAACCGTCTCAAAGGGCGCTTACGAGGCAAGCACGTGCTGGTCCGAACGGACAGCACGGTGACCGTTGCGTACATCAACTCAACCGGTCTGTTCAACTGTACGGCCGACAAACTGTCACGAGCTACGCTCCCAGGAGAATGGAGACTCCATCCCCAGACAGTCCAGCTGATATGGAGACGATTCAGAGCCGCTCAGGTAGACCTGTTTGCATCTCCAGAGACTTCTCACTGCCAGTAGTTTTACTCCCTGACCGAAGGAACACTCGGCAAGGACACACTGGCACACAGCTAGCCGCGGGGCCTTCGCAAGTATGCATTTCCCCCAGTGAGCCTTCTGGCACAGTTGCTGTGCAAGGTCAGGGAGGACGAGGAGCAGGTCCTGCTGGTGGCCTATTGGCCTTCCCGGACCTGGTT
>NW_015505375.1:248076-262255 GCF_001515645.1 Sinocyclocheilus grahami
GGTGCTGAACTGCTTGAATTCATTCAAGGGCAGGATAGCGGTCCCACTGAAACAATTTAAGAGGCTCCTGGGGCATATGGCAGCTGCAGCGGCAGTTACACCGCTGGGGCTGCTTCATATGAGACTGCTTCAGCACTGCCTTCATGGCCGAGTCCCGAGGCAGGCGTGGCAGCATGGCACTGACCGGGTCCAAGTTACACCGTCCTGTCACCAAACCTTCACCCCATGGTCAGACGTTGCGTTTCTCCGGGCAGGAGAGCCCCTAGATCAGGGCTCCAGGCATGTTGTGGTTTACACGGATGCCTCCAACACCGGCTGGGGGGTCACGTACAACGGTGTCGGGGGTGCGGACTGGCCCCCAACTGCACTGGCATATCAATTGCCTAGAGTTGTTAGCGGTACGCCTTGCCTTGAACCGTCTCAAAGGGCGCTTACGAGGCAAGCACGTGCTGGTCCGAACGGACAGCACGGTGACCGTTGCGTACATCAACTCAACCGGTCTGTTCAACTGTACGGCCGACAAACTGTCACGAGCTACGCTCCCAGGAGAATGGAGACTCCATCCCCAGACAGTCCAGCTGATATGGAGACGATTCAGAGCCGCTCAGGTAGACCTGTTTGCATCTCCAGAGACTTCTCACTGCCAGTAGTTTTACTCCCTGACCGAAGGAACACTCGGCAAGGACACACTGGCACACAGCTAGCCGCGGGGCCTTCGCAAGTATGCGTTTCCCACAGTGAGCCTTCTCGCACAGACACTGGGCAAGGTCAGAGAGGACGAGGAGCAGGTCCTGCTCGTGGCGCCTTATTGGCCGACTCGGACCTGGTTCCCGGAACTGATGCTCCTCGCGTCAGTCCCTCTTTGGCAGATTCCTCTGCTTCTCACTGCCAGTAGTTTTACTCCCTGACCGAAGGAACACTCGGCAAGGACACACTGGCACACAGCTAGCCGCGGGGCCTTCGCAAGTATGCATTTCCCACAGTGAGCCTTCTCGCACAGACACTGGGCAAGGTCAGAGAGGACGAGGAGCAGGTCCTGCTCATGGCGCCTTATTGGCCGACTCGGACCTGGTTCCCGGAACTGATGCTCCTCGTGACAGTCCCTCTTTGGCAGATTCCTCTGAGGAAGGATCTACTGACTACACCCTGTGGCACCCGCGTCCAGACCTCTGGAAACTTCATGTCAGGTCCCTGGATGGGACGCGGAGGTTCTAGGTGACCTACCCCAGGAGATAGTTGACATCATCACTTCGACGAGAGCACCATCTACGAGACACTCTTACGCCTTGAAGTGGAACCTCCAATTCCAGATCAGGGTCGTGCTTTCCTTTTTACAGCAAGGGTTGGAGTGAAGTGTCTCCCTCCACCCTTAAAGTCCACCCGGCAGACTTCTGCTATTTCCAAGAGGGTTATAATCACCTCTAATCTTCCATATGCACCTAAACGGTTGTTCATATGTGTAAGTACTTCCGAAACCTCCTTTGGGAAGGATGGGGCTTCCGCAACGTTCCTGTTCCAAGTGAAATGTGTACATTTTCCCAGTGCTATCCAATCTCACTGAGTGGGTAGTGCTATGACAGTGACCAACAGTGAATGGTCTTCTTGTTGCGAGCCCCGGCCTACACCAAAAAGGGGCGCAGGAGGCTCGCACAGGACACTGGAAGGGGCAGCATCCATGGCGCTTTGGTAGGGATCCCAATTCGTTGATTGAAAGGGAACGTCTCAGTTACGTATGTAACCCTCGTTCCCTGAAGGAGGGAACGGAGACGTCATGTCCCGTCGCCACGACTACTGTACCACCGCTGAGCGGCCAGGTCACCGGCTCGGCTCCTCAGTGAAAACCTAGTATGCATTGCACCGGCTGCCTTTTTATGCTCACGCTGTGATCAGCGGCAGCTGGATTCAATCACCGCATGCCAATGTGCATTGGCTCGTTTAGTTTACACTCGAAGTGGATTGGTCTCTCTAAGCGAGATCCCAATTCGTCGGTCACCGACGTGACGTCTCCGTTCCCTCCTTCAGTGAACGAGGGTTACATACGTTACTGAGATGTTTTCTTATCAACAGTGCCCCCTATGGAAAACACAATTACTTAACAGATGTCTCAAACTGATTCCTGTACATTTTCTAAATATATGTGTACATGTGCATTATGTTGTGTAGGTAATACGGAGGGCAAATGTAGATGAGAAACTCCTGGTCTTGGTACGAGAGCGGTCTGGTCACTCATGTGAGACATCCTGTATAGTAGTGGTCATCCTAATTTGGGAAGGCATACCAATCAACCTGGCTGACCGTCTCTACTCAGAACTCAGTGACACTCTAACAAAACATGGTGCCCTAACCAACCGCAGATGTGCTCTAAATGAGGAGTAAGGACAAATGTTTATTACTGCTTTCTCACAAATACAGTGAACAGTCAGAAACCAAAACTCATTATTATCAATTCACAATTAATCCAAATTGATAATCTTAGGCCTATGTATTGCTACGTATGTATCTAACCACTTTCTGCTTAACATAATATTAATATATAGTTATGTTCCTGATTACTGTATATTTAATAGCTTCAACAAAATATTAAATCTTAGACATTCTAAGGTATATTTACAATACATTAATCTTCAAATGTTACATTCTGTAATTTCTGTTATTGTCTTTAGGAGAACATGTGCATGTCAGGGTTTTGAACCTGATGCCTGTGGAGCTTCTTTTTCCTTTGGTTGCTCATGGAGTATGTACTATAATGGCTGCAAATTTGCCAGGAGTAAAATCCCTCGAAAGTTCAAACTACTTGGGGATGATCCCAAGGAGGTGAGATGCTCACACACAAACACACAACTGAATTATATATGAATTAAGGGCATATAAAATTAAAGATAACTGGAGTATTTTTATTCTCTTACAGGAAGAGAAACTGGAACAAAATCTCCACGGCCTTGCAACTTTAATTGCCCCAACATATAAAAAATTGGCGCCTGATGCATACGCCAATCAGGTATATATATCTCTGCTTCAGGACTTATACCACTATAAAGAATATGTAGGATTTTTATGTTTCCTGAGAAAGTGGAATAATAAGCTGCAGTGATGTTGTAATATTTGAAAGTCATAGCAAAAGTGCATGTACTGTGGAGCATCTAAAAAAAGGCAACTAAACTTTTAAGTTTCAATTTTACATTTCTTTATCTACCTATATTTCACAGGTAGAGCATGAACACAGAGCTCCCGATTGCCGTCTGGGTCTAAAAGAAGGACGGCCATTTTCTGGAGTTACAGCCTGTCTAGACTTCTGTGCCCATGCCCACAGAGACCTTCACAACATGCAGGGGGGCAGTACTGTGGTAAGAATAAAATGCTTATGATAGAGGGCCATAATAAGACTAATAAAAAGCATTCACTAAAACAATCATTTTTTTTACAAACCAATACAAATTATTTACACTTTGCTAAATATCTTGCAGGTGAAAAACTAAAGGTGGCTAAAACAAAGTAGTGTATACAATATTACAAATTCCAAACCTCCCTCTCTACCCCTGTTGTAGGTCTGCACACTAACACGAGAGGACAATCGTGACATTGGAAAAATTCCTGAGGATGAGCAGCTACATGTGCTTCCCTTATACAAGGTCTCATCCACTGATGAGTTTGGCAGTACTGAGGCTCAGCTGGAGAAGACCAAGACTGGTGCTATTCAGGTACTCAGTGCCTTTCGTAGACAGGTGCGTATGCTACCAGAGCCTGCCAAGTCTTGCCGGCAGAAGAAGCTGGATGCCAAGAGAGCTGCAGCTAACAAACCAAACAACCCCAACACACCTAACTCCAAAATGGACAACACCCAGCAAGCAAAGCAGAAACAGGCCGCTTATGAGAACCCAGGCCAGAACACAACTGTAACAGGTAGAAGCAAAGCTTCAAAAACCATTATTCAGTTATACAGTGGGTACGGAAAGTATTCAGACCCCCTTACATTTTTCACTCTTTGTTAAATTGCAGCCATTTGCTAAAATAATTTAAGTTAATTTTTTTTCCACTTGTTGGGTCTTTCCCAAAAAGACTCATGGCTGTATTAGATCAAAAGGGTGCTTCTACTAAATACTGAGCAAAGGGTCTGAATACTTAGGACCATGTGATATTTCAGTTTTTCTTTTTTAATAAATCTGCAAAAATGTCAACAATTCTGTGTTTTTCTGTCAATATGGGGTGCTGTGTGTACATTAATGAGGAAAAAAAATAACTTAAATGATTTTAGCAAATGGCTGCAATATAACAAAGAGTGAAAAATGTAAGGGGGTCTGAATACTTTTTGTACCCACTGTATATAGATTATTTGAGGAAGATAAATTAAATTATATAACCAAGTAATGGCGCAGATTCCAAGTGTTTATCAAAATTACAACCAAAATTTTACGTTTTGGTATAATCGCATTATTTCTTCCAGGCCCAAGTAATGTGAGAACAAATCTGGACTCTGGGCATCTCCCACATGCTCATGCTGCCCATCAGCCTCAGCCTCAGCCTCAGCAGCAGCATCAGCAGCAGCCACAACCTAATCCTAACCCCTCTTACACTGTCCCACCATTCCCTAGATTCTCAAATGCATCAGGAACCTTCTTAAACAGCTCAAAATCAGCAACCCCACATCCTCAAACCCCATCTTCTGCCGGTCCTTATCCCTATCCTTTACATTCACCCAACTCTTACATTAATGTGTCTAATGCACCCACCCCATATCCCAGGTCTCTTACACCCAACCCTCTCTACACTGGTTACCAATGTAATGGAGGACTCCCCATGAACAACTACCACCCTTACTACTCTTCCAATCTAAAGCATCCAGATATGTATCATCCCCAGAGAAATTCACTGTACTCTGAGCAGCAGTACAATGCACCTCAACGTTACGGGGTAAACTACCCACCACACTATGGAGAGTCTAGCTTGCCAACCAATGGTTATGGCACCTGTAACATGAAACCTGGCATGCACGCCATAGGACGTTACCCAGGTTATGCTCCTAATATGTCACCTGATGCTTTCTCTAGGCCTCCCTCAGCCCATCTACATTTGGACTATGCAGCTATCGGCAAAAGCAGCCAGATTGAAGCTTACCCCAAACCTCATATGTCACAGAATCCTCAGATGTTTCCCCCAAATCTAAATACCTTAAGTATGCAAAATAATAAAGATTTAGAGATAAACATGCATAGAGCAAATGGTATCTCTCAGGTGTTTCCTCCTTTGGGTACTGAATGCTTCAACCCAATCCAACCTCCAGGTTTGAGGCTTTCCAGTGAAAATGCCCTTAACCCCATAGTCAAACAGGAACCCCCTACCCAGACTTCAGAACAAAAAGAAAAGGAGGATGTGTGGTCTGACAGTGAGCACAACTTCCTTGACTCTGAAATTGGAGGAGTGGCAGTGGCACCTAGTCATGGGTCAATCATTATTGAGTGTGCTAAGCGGGAGCTCCATGCGACTACACCACTCAAGAAGCCTGACCGCAACCATCCCACCCGTATCTCTTTAGTGTTTTACCAGCACAAGAACTTGAATGAGGCAAAACATGGACTGGCTCTGTGGGAAGCAAAGATGGCAGAGAAGGCCAGAGAGAAAGAGGAGGATGCTGAGAAGCATGGTACTGAAAATACATCCAGCAAGAGCAGTGGAAAGAAGGTGAAAAGAGAACATTCAGAACCTTCTGAACCTTCAGAGCCTCCGTATAAGCAGTTCCTTCTCATGCTTAATGAGCGGTCAACATCCTGCACTACCAATACATATGTAAGCACATCTCCCTATGCCTTCACCAAGGTGACTGGGCCTTACAATCAATTCCTGTAAAAACCTCCATAGGTCCAGAGCATTCACAAACACAAGAGTAAGAGTGGCATCAGACAAAGTAAATGGTGCTACAATATAGTGTTGCAGACCTCTGTGCCACTGGCCAAATAACCCATAATGCTTGCTCTGTTTGTGTGAAGTTATTAACAGTAGATAGATTCAGTATCCTACTATATGGAAAGACAGATCGCAGTGGGTTTTTCATGCTCTTAAGAAGTCAAGCTTTACTGTTTAATCAATTAGAAATATGAATTTATTATTGAATTACTCTATGATAACACACTGTTCTTCATCCATGGTGCTTAGAGTCCAACAAATCATGGACATGGCCATATTACTGAAAAAAAATACTCATGCTTGGTGACTTTTATGACTAATCACTGTTTTATGGTGCTAGGGAGTGTTTTGAATGCAAATGTGTTTTCAAATGCCTTTCTTTAACACACAACAAAACACATTGTATAATATTTTGAATAGTTATTTTGATTGAGCAATTAAGAAAATACTTTGCTTAATTAGTGTTTAAGAAGCACTTTTTTAATAATAGTGAGGGTATTACTTTATGCCCTCCAATTTGAAAGACAATTCATTACACTGCAGCCATTTTAGTTTCACAACGTGGAAAACAATAATGATGACCTCCATGGTGGATAGTCAAACATCATGTTTCAGCCTTTTAAAGAATTTCTCTGGTGCTTACACGATTTCAGAAATCCTTTATACTTACTGTATGTGAGCCATTGAGGGTTAATTTTGTAAGAATAATGTTCTGATTCACTAAAACTGTGACATTTCAGAACACTGAATACTGATACTTGGAGTGAAGAAAGACAATGGTCAATATTAGGTAATTGAAGCATGTATCAAGGAACACATAACAGGGTTACCTTTGCATCAATGTCACTGTTTCAAAGGCAGCTGGCTTGGCTTGCTGTGGCAGTCCTTACATAACGCAACTGTAGCTGTATAAAAAAAGTTGAGATTTGTACAGTAAATTATTATTATTTCGAATGTATGCTTAGATAATAGTTTAGTAAAGATGAGTACTATTACTTTGGGTTTGAACTGATCTTATTTCAAATGGTGCTACTTGACCTGCTATACATATAATGTGAGAATTTCTAAGGGTGTTGAGAAGGCTTATGAATGGCGTAAAAAAAACCTACTTATCATATACCTCAGAACTAGTTTGGCAATAGAATGATAATACCAAGGTGTTTCTGTTCTTTTATTTCCAAACACTTTGTAGCAAATATAACACAGACCTTAAGGCCACCAAGTTCATTTCTTACTTTCTTCACACTTGATCTATTAGAAAGTATTACTTGACCTTCGTGTTTCAATGGAATTGCAAAATCAGGGATATCAGCTAATTTCTGTGCATAAACATCACTTGTGTTCATGTTGTCTTCTCTAAATCAGGTTTGAGCCTTTGTATTTTAAATCGATCTAAATTTCTTGTATATATTACACACATATCCAACTTTGTTATAAAACTAAAAGAATCTGAATTTGTGTATTGTTGAAGCAGAATGTTGCTAAACTTTTCAAGAAGTAATTAGAAAATATTTTAACATGCACTGATTTAAAGGGAAAGTGTCGCAACCTATATTAAGCAATGCAGTTGCTCTTTACTGAAAGGTAAGACCAAGTCAGTTAAGCTATTGTGTGCACATTAGTTGCATATGTACAGCTTGAGGCTAAATGTATTCACAACCACTAAACATGGTAATGCCGCTTACACAACCCTGTCCACTGAATCAAATTAGAAAAGTGATAATTGGTAATGAAATATATGCAACTCATTCCACTCTGACATAAAAAAAATTAAAGCACTTTGTTTGTTTTTTCAGAAATAATTTAAAAAAATGTATGTAAAGTCAAAATAGGTAGATCATTGTAAATTAAATAGATTATGCCACATTGTATATACCACATGCTTGTATTGCAGAAGTCTAAGTCCATGTTATGCACAAAGTTTAATTTAACGTTAAAAGTACCATCACTCCACACATATAATAATCATAGATTTTGCCCCTAAAATCGGTCTTGTTGGTATTCAGGCCACCTAAGTTTTTTTTTTGTAATTTTTGAATACAACAGCAAAGTTTACAATTTGTTTTATTAGAAATCACTTTGATGTACTGACTAGATATGAAAGAATCTTCCAATTTTGTAGTTTAAATTAGTTGTTAATTTTCTGTGTACAGAACCCAGCTTGAGTAGCAGGTTGTGTATGAAGCAAAAGCAAGTGGTGGTTAAAATTTAGTGAGTGACAAGAACAGCCATACTTGAAGATGCTTCGGAGAGTTTCTGAGTGGAGTCAACTTTACTTGAATGACTTTCTGACTTCAACTAACAAACTGGGGTGCACAACTTTTACATTAAGCTAGCTGTTTATGTACACCTGTTGGTATTTTGCCATTAGACACTAAAAGTTTAAATGTGCTATTTTCTGCCTTTTTGTATTGCTTCCCCTTCAAATTTGTAATGCTTAAAACATTGAATTAAGAATGGCTTTGAATACTGTAAGTATTGTAATGTACTGAAGAACTGAATGCAGTTTATTTGAAAGCTGTTTGTTATTTGTTATCATTCCTAATATTGCTGAAATGTGGTTTTTAATAAAAATGATATTTATTTCAATAATTTACTGTAAATTATGCAACTTTATATTTATAATTTTGACTCCTTTAATGATTAAATAAACCAAACAAATAATATGGTTTTATTTATAATTTGCAAATGGTACAATTACAAACAGTGCTTACAAAAGTATATGACCCTTGGAAGCTGTGATGTTTTATTTCTTTACAACACTTTGACTTTACATTTATGATTTGCATTTCATTATTTTAGATTACTAACAAAGACTAACACATTGAAGTCCAAGGGTGTGAATAATTTTTACAATAACTGATGATAAAATTTAAATTAGAATACATTTAAAACACAAATCTCCTTTCAGTGCATTAATAAAGTAATTAAGCTTTTTTTTATTAAAGTTACAATTTAAACACTTTTAATTTTGTAAATATATTATCATGGAAAACAAAAAAGATTGATCTGAGTTTATTTCCTATATACTAGTACTTGATTCTGATGGTACACATTCCAGGGAAAGTTTTTACATTTTTACATCAGGCATGGAACTTCACATTCTTGCTACAGAGTTTGATTTCTTGGTCAACTTGCGAAGACAAACTCTTCTTGTCCTAATACCCAATGTATATTGGTTCCTAATGGCAGTAATTACAAACCAAAATTTTCTTAACCTTGTACCTAAGCTTAAACTTGTTCTTAAAGGACTTGTCAGAATAGGTGTATAAATAGAAATAAACAAAACACACATACACATGAAAAGGCACTGTAAAAGTCTGAAGAAGAAAAAAAAAACTCAGGTTTTAGAGATTAACTATTCAACCTTTAAAGTATGAACATGATCTTTGGCACTGAAACGTGCATTTCAGAAACACGTTCACCAATGTTACTGCAAAAATAACTTGGTCATTTCACCAAATGAATGAGAGGGGGGTGTGTGTGTGTGTCTTGTTCTAATAAGTAAAGCAATGTTTTAAAAAATAAAACATTAATAAAACAAAAATCTTTGCACCAGGGACATTACTGACTTCTAGCATTCTTCTGGCCTTTTCTACCTTCTTCCGAGGTCACACTGCAAAGAGTTAATGATCTTTTACTTTGTGAAGAAGTGCCATTTGTCCACTGCAAAATAGAAACGAAGTTAACAAAGTCATGTAACTTGTAAAAGTATTGAAAAACATTAAATACAATTTTACCTTCAGATGGTACTGGGAGGGGTTCCCCATATTCTGCAGCCTACAACAGCAAAAGAGTATTTGTCTTTTGTCTAATAGCAAAAATGAGCCAGTATGAAAGGACATAAATACTCACAGCTTCAACTACAGTACTGGCCTCTGCATCACTGCATTTGAATGGACTCTCACATAAGGAAGAGTTTTGACTAAGAAAGAGATTGATCAAAGTAAATGTCACAAAAATCAAAATGGTCATCAAAATGACTAGAAATAAAATATCAAACAATTGAAGATGTAGAAAAACTAAAATGTATTACAAAGAGAAACTCTGTCATTTAATAAATCTGAAATAAAAATCAAATCTTACACTCACCAAACAATCTCATCACTTTTCATCTTTTTTCTCATCACTAATGCTTTCCAGTAGCTGTGTGTTGACTTTATGACTTCTATAGCAAAGTCCTAACATGATATTAACAACATTAACATTAGATGATTGATCATTGAATGGATTAACACTTCTCTCTCATAATCAATCTTCCATGCTGCACTACCTTATCCTTGAACTGTCCATTGAATGCAAACTGGTTCTCAGGCTTCCCATCTGGCACTTTATATTTTTTAAACCAATCCACAGTAGCCTCAAGGTGCCCAGGCTTAATCTTTCTCACATCCTCAACACCTGTTAAAGATACACTAGTTGAGATTACAGTCATAAATACAACAAAAACATTTAAAAACTACTCACTGTTAAGGCTTGATGCATCAGGGTCCTCTTTATTGATGGCTATTACCTTCCAGTCAGTCTCTCCTTCATCTATCAAAGCCAGAATTCCAAGAACTTTAACCTGAATCACCTGCCCTGTTACACACACCTGTAACACAGAAATATACAGTGGCTTAGAGTAGTAGCAATCAGACCCATAACCAATTTGTGTTAGGAAAGAATGTATTATGCAAAATAATAATACACTGATGGAACAATGCCCAAAAATGCCACCTACACAGTGTTAGAAGGAAACAAAATGTGAAACTGTCAAAGTGGTATACAAAGTAATATGATGATTAGGGCTGCATGAATGCATCGAATGCGATTGTCATGCGCATTTTTTTAGTAAAGCCAGTTCTGTAATCAGCAGTAAATCATCATCACCTGCTTTCAGATGGAGCAGCATTTACTACACAGAGCCGTAGTTCACTGACAAGTTACACAAAAAATAAATAAATAAATAAAAAACCTTGCAGACGCGATAATCATTCGCGATAATGACAGCTGTTTGCATAGCTTCTCAGTGAACTACGGCTCTGTGTAGTAAATGCTGCTCCATCTGAAAGCATGTGAAAATACCACATTTAATAACATGTTTTTACTACAAACTCACTTCATAACTTCAGTCGAGTGTTTGAAATAAATCCTTCTGTGAGATGATGTGGCTTCTTACACAGAATAAGGCACGCAAGATATTTCATCGTATTTAAACAGTGATAAAGGCATTGCATTATAAATATACTTTATTTGAATGAAAATTATAATAATAATAATAACTCAGATAAACCATATATTGTCATAATTGTGTGTTTATTAGTCACGTTGAATCAATGACAGCAGTTAAATATTCTGGCATTTCCTGGGTTTCTTCTGCGGGTGTATTTGGAGTTTCAGCGCGAGAGCACCCTCTGGCCTTTGGATGGAGATTTACTGCTGATCACAGAACTGTGCTTCACTGAAAGATACGCATGACAATCGCAGCTTCGGTCTAATCGCGATTTCGATTTATCACGCAGCCCTAATGAGGATTGACTGAAAAGTCATTAAAATATTATTTTTTAAAAGACTGAGAAATATTGATTTTAAGGTTTCAGTATTTTTAAATTAAAGCAAAACTTAGATAAAGGATTTTTTTTTTGTGAAATACAAAACTGCTAAATGTTGTAAATAGTGATTCCACCCACCTTGGAGCCAATCTCACACACATCTATGGGGTCATTGTCTCCACAGCACATGGTTGCCTTGTCAGTATGGCTGGGATCTTCCCATGTCTTTAAACATTGGTTTAAAAAAAAAAATTACACATACACACAACGCAAGAATACTGTACAATTAAGATGTTCAAATCAGATTGCAGACAGTTTTGAAAATCATAGCCATAATCAAAACCATGACATCACCTGTGGAAGTGCACCATAGTTCCAAATGTAACCTTTGTGTGGAAAAATGTTAGCAACATATCGCAGCTTGCCTTTCTTCACATCTTGCTTGATTGGGTTTAGTGGTTCCTTTGTTGCTATCTGTGGACAAAAAATAAAAATAACATACTAAAATAACATACTATTGCATTGAGTTAAGCACAATATCAGAACATACAATATTTAATGGATTACAATTTTTAATTTAATATCAAAAGGTAATTTTTTGATTGATTTGGTACTTACTGTATAAGCCTGAAGCTACACAGACCAGATACAAAGTTATATTTACACGGTTAGCTATATGGTATTATTTATAATTATTATTGGCAGAAAAATCTTACTTTTGGCAACCTATTGATAAATAAATAACTGACTTGGTTTTTTTTTAACTCTCTTTTTCTATCATTATTCTTATGTAAGTCTTATATTTTTTCTATTATTCTTCTCATGTAAATCTTATATTCAATGTTAAATTGGCTTTCTTATTTATTGGCCAAATCAGCCAACTGATCGATCAAATTAAGAAATAGAGAATTGCTGGTCATCTTAGCCACAGTCAGACACTAGAAAAACTGCTACAACTCTGTAAAAATATACTTACCTCCATCTTGGCATTTGACCAACGAGGTACTTCTACAACCATATTAAACAATATCTGTTAAAGACAGCACAGAATTAGTTTCTATTTTGTAATTATTAACTTCTATTTTGCAACAATAAGCTCCCAATATGTGTAGATTGAGGAATGGTTACCTCATTCGTTTTAAACTTCTTTGGTGGAACACCACATTCCTGATATGGGAGAAACATAATGCCAACAAAATTAGAAAAAAAGACTGGGTAAGAATTGTGCCCGTTATCTTGATGTCAATTAGGTTTTTCAATAAATTACTCATTTATTTATTACTATCAGACATAACATCACTGATTTGAAGTACATTAGTACATTACCTGTTCATCAGCAACATACAGAGGAATGTCGTGGAAAGGGGATATGTACTTTCCATCGGAAGTTTCTGCAAAGCAAATGTTACAATCTGTATCATTCATCCAAGTTCAATTCATCTCAAGGTATCAATGAAGTATTCTCTAACGTTACTCTGTATGTTTAAATGACCATGAGACCTTGCGTGTTGCTTGACCATATGTAGTAAGCGTAAAGTGTACAAAATACAACGATAAATGGGCAAATTATATAGTGTAATCGTTAGGTTTTTAACTTGCGTGAGTGTAACCGTAAATGCATGCATGTTCTGTCTCTTGCTAGGACGTTCAGAAATCTCCCGCCATTAGAGAGCATAAATCAGCGTTGAGGTAACATGTTCTGTCACCAATACTCATTTTATTTTAAAGGTGTGAGCTGTTTGTAATGCTCATTTTTATGAATGACATTAAAAGGTGAGAAGAGCGAACTTACTCAAGTAAACCCTGTAGTCAGTAGCGTTTGGTCGTCCTCTCAGCTCTGTAAGGTAATGCGCCATTTTTCTCAAATGAATGGAAGCAGCTGAAAATAAAGACGTGCTTTTCCGAGAGGATTGTGAAGAGAAGAAGGCAGCAGAAAACCTCGTGGCAGTATGAATAACTGAACGCATTATTTACATCGACGTATATTCCTGCTTGCGTTTGAACGTCTCGCACATTGCGCGTCACAAATTCTCTTTTAGATATTCCATACTGCCACCTATAGCCAGATGACCGTAATTCACACAGAAGGGTAGCCAAAGTAGGCTATCCAAGCAAGTAAATATGCAAGAATGGGGAACAGTGTGGATATTACCAGCAGAGGCGGACAATTTAGTGATGGGAAGTTCGGTTCTTTTCCGCGAACCGGTTCTTTCGGACAGTTCGATTCAATAAACCGGTTCACCGGTTCTTTTACGCTCGCCGTAATTACGTCATTCGCGATGACGTAATGGCGTCAAGTCTATCGCGGGCTTAACACATTCAAATATAAAGTCAGTAATCATAACATCAGTCAATTAAAACATCATTATAATCTGATACGTTTCTTACAATTTGGATTTTTGTATCTAAAGCATCAACACATATACAGGCAGTGATCTGCAAACTAGGATGTTTAAACAAAAAAAAAATTTACATTAATTAAAAATTTTACAATTTATAATTTAAAAATTTACAGTTATGACGTCAATAAATTAGTCTTCATCAGCGCAGAAACTATGCTCCACTTACTATATATAATCCATTACGGTTTATTTGTAATTAAGTAAACTAACGTTTCGCCGGATCGCCCTTCATTCAAGTCTTCGGTTTACCCGCGCTCATAACATTAGCACAGAATCAGTTGTCCAAAAGAACCAGTTCGGTTCAGACGTGCTGTGTCAGTCATAGTAGGCAATCTGTTCGGTAGC
>NW_015505375.1:262671-263254 GCF_001515645.1 Sinocyclocheilus grahami
TCACTAGGACAAACTCAACTCCATTACTTGAGTGAAAGTACAGATACCGCTGGTCAAACATTACTCCATTACAAGTAAAAGTTGTAAAGACAGATTTTTACTTAAGTACAAGTACAGAAGTACTTGCTTTTAAAAGTTCTTAAGTACCAAAATTAAATTTCCTTTTTTTATTTCAATGCACTGTTTTATTGTTGTACGTAGTAGTACTTGCAATACTTCTGAAGCAACTTAGAATACATTACACCTGCTGAATACACTGACTAGCTTGTAGTATCTTTGGAATAAAGAGCTTTTAGAATGTTAAAACCCTATGGGGAAAAAACTAAACAAAAAAAATTATTGAACACCCCTACCCACCCCCACAAAAGCAGGATGGTGGTGATCTCACACAGTTCTGACAGTGTGTGCACACATCTATGTGTAGCCATTCATCCACATTTGAACAGAGTGGACAGTGAAATCCTGTAAATACAGAGTGATAAGGAAGAAAAATATATATATAACCTGCTTTAAAACCCAGCAACACAACTGTAGCTGTATAACTTTACAACAGCAACACTGCTTTAACAAAAAAGCAAAACAG
>NW_015505375.1:271979-303301 GCF_001515645.1 Sinocyclocheilus grahami
ACGTACACAATTTAGCAAAATCAGACAATATTGTGTCTAATATATACCACAATATGAACTTATTATTATTGAATTGTTGTAAATAAATATCACATTTGCAACTGGTCAGTGTTCAAAAAATGCTGGGAAATCTCTTCATGTAGCCCTACAAGAGTGATTACTGATAAACTGTCTGAAAAAAAGAAAGTCACGTTTTAGAGAAGAAAACATGGTAACGACTTTCTACTTCGAGGACCTTGATAGAAATGTAGTGGAGTGAAAAGTACAATATTTGTCTTTCAAATGTAGTGAAGTTAAAGTCATAAGTTCCCAGAAAAAATTATACTCAAGTAAAGTACAGATACTCAAAAAGTGTACTTATAAGTACAATACTCAAGTAAATGTACTTAGTTACTGTCCGCCTCTGATTACCAGCGATAGGGAGATTATATGAAATTTAGGTTAACACTTCATATGTTTTATACCTTTCATTTATTGTTATGATTATTTTTTGTTATTTAGGTTTAGGGCTATTTTAATTTAAAAAAGAACCATTCATTTAGCTATACAATATTAGGCAAATGTAAGGCGGCTGATGAGTGTTCGGTAGGGGGTGCTCTTCGTCTTTCTATAGCTGCTAAAAAAATGAAAGGTAAAAACTCAGTTTTAATAATGTAGATAACTGCATTGCCACAGATTCACCTTTTTGTTTTGTAGTTACATACAAGAATATAACCTTAAACATCCTTAGCAGATGCAAATGAATTAAATGTTTACTCTTTCCATTCATTTAAAAGTGAAAGCTGACCACCGTCTGTCAAAACTCACTATAAAAGTGGTCCAAACCAATCGACGAACACTGTACTTCAAGTAGGCTATTCTGAGATCCAATAGCTTTGTGTGAGGAGAAGACTGAAATGCAACTTATTATTCACTGATAATCTTTTCCTCTAAAATCTCATTTGTTCATATGTATCTTAACCATTTCCAATTGTGCAAGTCATATTTGAGAGATGTTTAGAGAATAATTAAATCCTACGTTATAAGATACCAAGATATTAGCCAGTTTCTCAGCTATCGTGTTAACCACAGCCGTTGTAGGAAGTTTTGAATGCATCCTCAAATGCAGAAGAAAACAAACTGGCAAACAGCTCAAAAGGTGCCAGTATCTGGAAATATTTACATTGTACAAACCACGTCTGATCTCACCAGTTGCAGAGAGGTCAATTATAAAAGTGTGCACATTGACATAAAATGTATTTTAATCTCACATAAATGCATTCGAGGTAGGCAATGAGATGATAGAGACTTGTTATTGTACAAAGATTAAAGGTAACCAAAACCAATCAATACTGTACAAATATAGTAGCCTATGTCAATTCAAGTCTCTATAAAACTAGGTCCAGGTAGATGTGATCATTAGCTATAACCAGCTCCAGTGGTGCAGTAAAGTAGGAAGATAATGTGTCCCACAACATGTTTCAGTTAAAAGAGAATCCTAAAGACTGCAGTGTATTCACCTTAATACTGAAATCGTGGTGTGTTTACTGCTTATTATTTAAAATAATGTACTAAATCGAAACAAATGTGTTCATCTCATTCATACAACAGAAGTTGCATTACCAAGTATTCATTGGGCCTGTATGTAGGCCTATAGACTCAACTACAAATAAATACAAAAATAGTTTCACTGCCTGCAAACAAAAAGAGCAATACTACATATTACTTCCATACTAATACTACAAACATACAAATTTTATGTTTTTATTATACAAGCATTTAGCTAAAATGTTTGTTTGTTTTTTATGTTTGTTTGTTTAAAGAAAATGCTCTGTGGAAAGAATTATTTAATTAAACAGACCAGATGTCTGTTCAAGTTCAGATGTCTAAGTGAGTCATTTATGCCACAGCATTTTATTTTTATTTTATAATTTTTTTTAGTTTTGGCGTGCAATCACCCAAAATGTCTTGAATCAGATTGTCATCTGCAGTAGAGAGTTACACGTGCAAAATCATTTCACCAATTGGGTACTTCAATGAAGCTTTAGGGGGATAAGGTACAAAGTTGTCCCTTTAAAGAAAGTGACTTAGTGAAGTTGTAACCCTAAAGGTAAAATTTTTGCACCTACCTAATGTTTGTATAAAAGTTAATTTATTTGCCTTGTGTTTGCTTTTCTAAACAGAGCCATGGCTGCAGGTTATAGACTAAGCATCACATGATTATGATAATGAAATTTTTTCCCACCCTCGTGACTCTTTTAATCAAGGTTTGACTACATTCTTATTTTAAACAGTTGGTGAGTCAGGTTCAGTCTGCCTCAGTTGCTAATATTGTTATCTCCCTATCCCCACAAAAAAGAAAAGAAAAAAAAGCTAAACAGTTTCCTCATTATGTATATGGAAAAGTCACTCACTGCAATCACTAGCTGTTAACATGCCGAATGGCTTTTTTTTTCGTGTGGTATTTTTTCCTTTGTATGGTATTTTCCTCAGTATTCCAAATGGATCTACTAGTTTATACGTTCCAGTTCATTTGAAAAATAGAAAATGAAAATTGAAAAACAGTCATGCAGAATTAACACATTCTGATGCTGTTTCTCTCTGTAATGGGTGGATGAATGCATCCATTCACTCATTCTTTATCTACACCAGACACATTGTTATGCAGCTCATAATTCCAGATTTCTGTAAGATATTCTGATATTCTGTATGAAAGGTAAGTCATCCATTCACATCCCTGTATATGGGACATTTTTTACTATATTTTTACACAGACAGACCAGCTGACCCCTGAGTGTAGTCATGCATAGTCAGAGTTCAAATGAGTCAACAACCATTTCTCATTAAAGTCAATTTGAGAATTGATAGGAAATCTGATCTATTAAAACAGTAACCAGAATATAACAAAAAAATCATATTTGAAAGGCCACAGTCATATGACATATTTGACCGCGTTTACACATTTGGTCTTATAATGTTGATATATACACCAGCATTGTCGTAGTGCTTTGTAAATGTTGACACAAATCGAAAACTTTACAGGCCTGTTTGATATGTCGACCTTTGTCATGCCCTTCAAAGTGAAGTCATCAGACCCTCCTTCTTGTTTAATATTAACTATCTGCATACACATTTTCAACCATCTAAAGGGATTGTTTAGCTTCTCACACACTTATGACAACCAAAATTTGAAGGTATGCTTATCAACCAAAATTAAAGTCTATGTTTCAGATATGGGTTTCTTTGTGGTTATAGATAGATGGATGGACAGACGGACGGACGGACGGACGGACGGACAGACAGACAGACAGACAGACAGACAGACAGACAGACAGACAGACAGACAGACAGATAGATAGACAGACAGACAGACAGACAGACAGACAGACAGACAGATAGATAGATAGATATCTAGATAGATAGATAGACAGACAGATAGATAGACTTATTTCTTGTGTCATGGTAGATAGATAGACTAATTTCTTGTGTCTTGGCTGGCTGCTGGTCTGACTCTCAGTATTCCACATGTCCAACAGGTATGCAAATGCTACCTTGCAAATTCAGGTCACTCTGCAAAATATTACGCTGTGTGAATCCCATTTCATACCATCTATCTTCACCTTAAGGTAGACCAGACTCCTTCATCTCATCTCTAGCTTCATATGTGTGTTTTTTGTAAAGAGAGAAGTGAAGGAGGTGTGGCTACAGCTCTCCTGAGGCAGGTATAGCAGAAACAGAGGGGGAGGGTTTACCTGCATGGAGTTAGTGTACACAGCAATAGCAGAAACACTGCACCTGTTCCTCTTCCCAGACTCTCCCCTTCTCTGTCTCTCTCTTTCACCTTTACACCAGACAGCCAAACAAGAGGGAGCAGAAAAGGGTCAACATGGATCCCAACCAGGCCAGTGGGAATGACAGAGAGAATGAAAAGGGGGAGAAAAAAGAGAAGGATAAAGGCATCAAAAGGAGAAACAGACTTTTTATAAGATACCTGGAAAGGAGGAAGACAGATACTATTGTGGATGATGACGCTTCCAAAGGTGACATCAGCATCGCAACCCTGGTGAGAAGGAGCCATTCTGACAAGACAGAGTATAGTGCTAAACTTAAAGGTAATTATTTTGTTACAAACTAAATTTAATGAGCCTTTTCAGCTCATTTGTATGAAGCAGTCCTCTCTTATAGTGGTTAAACATAAAACATTTTTGTAGTAAAGCCTTGCTAACTTTATAAAGACAGTTGTTATGCTAACTGCAACACGTTTTTACATAGTCAACCATGTTTTCTGTCATTCTGCAGAGCAGCAGGTTAGCACAGAGTTGGTTTTATACCAATCATACTCTCGTAAAGCCTCCCATCTCAAATTCCATTAGATCTTTGTTATGCAGTGAAGTAAAAAGAGGGCATGTATGTGTGCTGATGCTTAGCACCTGTTGCATTGTTACGTTACAGCAAAAGATCTATTCCCACTGGACTGATGTCACATATGCAAACTGAAGCTCGGCCACAGTGCTGAACATGGCTGTGGAACAGTCGTAAACAAGCTTAGCCACAGTGCCTATGTTGTTTACTTTATCAGGAAGTTTCTAGGTATCTACTAATCTTTAGTTAGTTCATTCCACATTGCAATCTTTTTGCTTTATTAGAGCCTTAAATTCAGTGAAAAAGAAGTATTGTTACAAATATACAGTTGTTCATTCATTCATTTTCTTGTGAACAACATGTCACAGTCTGGTCGCGCTGATATGTCAGAGTCATCATAATCTTAACTTGAAAATGACATCACTTAAAAAAAAAAACTTGTTTAACCGGTGAACAGGGAATGAAGCAGTTCAGGAAAGCCAAGTTATGACATTGAGGACATCTTGCAGATATGTGGACAGTCTTGTCATACAAGTGTCTTAGTTTGCAGACAATAGCCTTTATATAAACAAAATGAGTTGTCATTCATTCAAATCATGTGAAGGAGATATCTGAGACTTCACAGCTATATCTCTGAAAAGCAAACAAACCATTTTACGTACTGAATATCTGAAATGCTGACAACAAGGAATATGTCAGCAGTTTTAGTTCGTTTTTCTGTAGAACCATTAGCAATCAGACTTTAAAATAATTTTCATAACTTTTAAATTCTAGACATGTTAGTTATTCAAATGAACTACTCCTAGTTAATATATGTGCAAATAATTTCAGCACAGTGTTGTAATCCATTTTATATTATTTATATTTATATTTAAATTTCTTAGTATGTCTTTGACAGCCAGCTGTATGCCATATGGCACATTTCAAGTCAAATATGATGACATCATTGAGGAAATGAACAGGTTCCTGAACAGGAAGTGCTCAATCATTCATACACCAATGAAACAATAGATTCATGAAAAAAGAATATTGTTTTAGCAAGTTAGTATATGTGTTTGAAATATGATATTTTCATGTCTGTCCCAAAAGAAAAATAAATGTCTAAAGCAAACACTTGATCACGTGAGACACAAGCTCTTAATGGGCACTTGCAGGGCAGGTTCCACTTGTGTGTGAGTTATGTTTGCATCCTGTATGTTTACTTTGTGTCATTGAGTCAAACCAAGCAGAGGGAGTAGGATGAGAGTCTTGCTTGAGGCTGTCAAATGATTGAAAATAATGAAAATAAAATAGGCAAATCATTATCGATACAATACAAAGGCACTGGAATTCAAACGACACTCACACAGAGCTCGCAGCACATCTCCAAGCTTGAGTTCAGTCAGGTCACGTTTTCCTGCAGAAATGTGATCTGTTCTGTGTGGCACAAGTTCCATTAGTTGGCCTGTCTTGTGAAAGGCTTTGTATTTTTCTGCCATTCTAAATTGTCTAGGCAGTTAAAATGCAGCTTCACTAGAGAATCATGTATTACAGATGAAGCATTTGAAGAAATCCACTGTATTAGCTTGAGTTGGGTGTCATGTGTCACTCTCTTCTGAATAATGGAACATGTTATGGTGATTTGTAGGGCAGAGATTTGTTATATGATTCTGTGTGAATGGGATGAGTGAAATACAACCCCTCTATTGTCATAACCAAACTCTTTGTCTAAGACTTGCTCCTCAAATTATGTCTTTGCACTGCACATTTTTTTTCACACAGAATAAGTCACCGTTTTGTTTCCTGGTTAATTAAAGTTACTGAATTTTAAACTTTAAGTGTAGAATGTGGGATTGAATCTTTTTAGAAGTGTCATTACCATGTAATGCAAGGGAAAATCCTTGCATTATTGCAATCATTTCCTTATTTACATCTGAAATTATTAAAATTTGGTCTAATGATTAGTCAGTTTAAATACTAAATCTACTGTATCTTTGGCATGTGCCAGTACTAAAAGATATAAGGCCTAGACAGCAATTGCATCACAAAAAGTAATATGACACTGGCCCCACCTTTGCCAGTAGCCTCTCTGTGTTTCTCTCTGTAAGAGGAAGTGTCATATTGAGGTGATCAGGAAACAAAGAAGTACATACCTGCTTTGTTCAACTTTCTTATTGTCAGCAGCAAGACATCGTTTTTTTTTTAATTATTATTATTTAAAAAAATAGAGAAATATTTTAAATTCTGGTTTGTTTGCATTTCACAACAATCCAGTTTACACTAAAAATTGTTTGTAATTTTTACAACAAAAACAGTAAGTTAACAGTAAGATACTATTCCATATGTGATGTAAAACTGTAAATGGTTTAACATTGCATTATATGTAATCGTACTATAAAAATATTAAAATGAATGGTTTTTGGAAATAAAAACTATGTATCATATACAGTGAAGTACAAAGACATTCTCAGAATTCCGTTTTTTAAATAATTTTTGTTATCAGTAACATACGTTTTATGTTGCATTTTCTGTAATATAGTTAATGTTTATTGCATTATTTTTGTGTTATCGTAATGGTATTTTGATTCAATATGCGGATTTCTGTTTTACAACCTGTATTATTATGATAGTTATCAGTACATTTTAAGATATAAAACAGATTTTGGCAGTTTAAGTAACATTATATCATTGTTAACATGATATCACTTGATGAAATACAGGGTTATAAGTTCTAAGGCAATATGCTATTTCATAATACCTAAAATGCTGTCACCATATTTTTATGGTAAATTTCTGGCAACCACAGCTGCCATATTTTTTACTGTAAATTTAACAGGATTTAACTGTGTATATAAATCTAAACAGCATAATTTGTCTCGTTTTTTCCTTTCTCAAATCAGAGAAAATGTCCCCCCATGATCTCTCCTCACCCACGTCCCCAGCCATGGATCCAGAAGAGATCCGCCACAGGAGGATGATAAAAAGGTCAAAGGTCATTGAGGAGCTGGTTAGGACAGAGGGAGACTATCAGAAGGACTTGGAGCTGTGCATAAGCGAGGTTCTGCTTCATTTAAGAGCAGCCCAGGCATGTTCACAGTCCCACAACCATATTTCCGTAGAGATGTATCTCTCTCACAAAAAAAAAAAAAAAACTCTATCAATATGTAGTGTTGCTACTTAAATAAAAATGTAATTGTTTGATTTAAATGGGGTCTGATGGGTTTTTTCATAGGTGGTGGATGTAGATCGAGTATTCACCAACACTGAGTCTGTGTGTGATGTCTCTGCTGAACTGCTCCAAAGACTGAGAGATGCCATAGCTGACCCTGACCCTGAAACACAACTCATAGGTAATTTTGAAATAAAATTCAAATAGACATATTTGACTAACAAGTATTACACTAACAAACAAAAATGTTTCATAGTGATAATGACTAATGATAATCAACATTTCTGTAAAGCAACAGCCAACATTATAAATTAGGATTACTTTATTCATGTTTATTATTAAGCTAAATATTAATACAATTAATAAACCCTATAAAATACTTTTAAGATCTAGTTTTAAAATACAAAAGATGAAATTAAATTATTATCATAATTATTTATAATTTCATTAAACTTTATTTGATCATTTAAAACATTTCATAATTTTATTATAACTTTAATTTCAATTAAAAAAGCGTTTCAGATTATACAACTATATGAAGATTTTCATATCAAAATATTTGAAAATGTATTTACAATTTTAGTTAAAATAGTGACCTCATTAAACTTCATAGAGTTCTGCCTAAAATGCAGTCTGATCTTTTTTTAGGAGAAGTGTTTATCCAAGCCAAAGCCGTCATGGAGGATGTATACAAAATTTACTGCTATCATCATGACGAGGCTAATGCTTTACTCAAGTCTTATGAAGCACAGGAAGACATCCAGCAGCATTTTAGAAGATGCATATCCACACTCAAGTAATGATGTTAACTCTTAGGTATATGTGTAATGTTTGGGCCTTTGGCTCTGAAGTTTGTATTAATGACTTGTTGTCTCTTCTCTCACAGGAAAATATATGACCAAGAGTAAGTATGCATTTTCTAATTTAAACATTGTCATAAATAATATTCATTCAGATATTTCATAATCATAAATATGAATGTTAGTTTATAGACCTGTGTTAGTTCTCAACACAACCTAGAGTATACTCAAGCTAGGCATTTACGTAATCAAACCTGCGATTTTGTTGTTGCTAACACCATGCTGTACCAGCTGTGCTACAGAAACATCATAAAAGTAATCTATACAGTTTGTATATAGTGAACAAAATGGAATGCACCATGTTCTGTTTTTAATGTTTTCTTCCTTCAATGTCATTTTTTAGGGGGAAGCCCAATTTGCTTGACATGGGCTCTCTACTCATTAAACCTGTGCAGCGTATCATGAAATACCCACTGCTGTTGGCTGAACTCTGGAATGCCACACCCACGGACCACCCTGACAACAGACCCTTACAGGAAGCTCTGACCACCGTAAAGATTATTAACATCAACATTAATGAGTTCAAGAGGAGGAAAGACATAGGTGAGACACACACAGGATATTTCACTAACTATCACTAACTAAGTACACTTTAAAAAAAAAAAATTTCACAAATCTTTTGTCAAATCAGCTTAGATTAACAAATTATTTCTTTCTTTCTTTTGATTTGGGAGTTTTCAAGTATGCAAATAAAGGACACTTGTGTTGTTTCAGTGCTGAAGTATAAGAGGAGTGACGATGAAACCTCACTGATTGGTAAACTCAACAAGTTCAACATTCATTCTATCAGGAAGAAATCAGACCGGCTGACAAGCTATTTCAAAATTCTCACTGGTGTTGAGCCACAGGTACTTTAATGAAACACGGTTAAAATTACCATGTTTTTACCTCTGTACAGGCAGTGTGAGTGTATTGCTATGGCTTCTGTCTTCACAGGTGAGAGATGAAGAGTTTGACAAAGAGGAAAAACTTTTCCGTAGCCTTGAGAAAGCTGTGAGACAGCTAGTGAAAAACATCACCTGTTACTTGCTCTATACTCAGGTATGAAGCTGCATTATTAAACATGTGAAATATTTTTAAGCATGCAAAAAGAAATACAATTAAGTCTAGACAAATTCAACAATTAAAACATCCAAAATATACTTTTAAGTGCAGCAGAAACTTTAAAATTTAATATGTCAACAAAATGAAACCAGAATTTTTAACATAGTTTTATCCAGTGTTCCGTTCTGGACTCTGATCTCATTTGCATATTTAAACATAACATTTCAGAAAACATATATCATTTAACTGGGGAATTATGGTGATATCTAGTTAAAATGTTTATCCTGTTCATCTGTGGTGTCTTCCTTAAAAGTATTTTCTAACATAAGAACACTTATTTTGCTTTTAGAAAAGGAGGATGCACCTCTTGGAACCTCAGTACTTGTACAGATACATTTCCGATATTAATCTCAATTTTTATTACATCAGTGAGAGTAATTACATCCTTCATAAGTATATTTTTCCCACTTATAGAAAAAATCTGTTACATGACAGGTATTGTCCATCTTCCTCCTGTGCTGACCTAACAGTATTATGGGTCATTATTAAGTTTTTTGCACCCCAAATACTGTCCTCCTTGCATTTAATCAGCGGTTTCTAAAAACCTTTAATTTAATCACCTTGACACGAATGTACATGGTGATTTCAAAATATATGTAATGATTTTAGGGACTCTTGACCTATGAGATAAAGTCTCAAAAATGAATAACAAATTCATTCTATTTAATCAGCAAAATCATAAAAATGACAAATGACCTCAAAATCAATCTCAAAATGACTGCTGCATGGATAATTTTTTGCAATATTTCCAGTGCATAGTGACAAACATAGGAAAGTACTGAGATTATTTTAGCTATTGAGGGTTTATTTAGTTTTTTTGTGTGGGGAAAGGCAGAGCCTCATTGTACAAATGTGAATTTGATTGCATTTCTATTAATTGAAAGCATTTCAAAGCAACCTTTTAAATAATTTGTCCTCTGGGTATTTGAAGTATATAAATATTTCTCTTTATATTGTAGGAGATGATATCCATTGCTGTTCAAAATGCACAGGACCTAGAAGCTATAATGAAGGATCCAGACAAAATAGACACAAATGGCTTTCAGCAAAAGAGGAACGGCAATGACCCATACAAACAGTTTGTAAGTGTTTTCCCTCACACAAACATGCACTTGCATAATTTATCAAGTAAAAATTTAAGTCCTCCTCAGTTCTTTCTCATGTCTTTCTAAAAAAAAAAACCTGCAGTGTGACCCATAAACATCTCAAACAGTCAATGATGATCCTTTTTAAGTTCCTCTATAAAATTACATTTAAGCAATAGGAAGTGCAGTACAAGGATGAAATAACAGCAACATATATCACCAGAATGCTGAACTCTTAAATTAATATTTTGTGAGACTCATTCGACTATACCCTTAAGGCTTATTTCACATATCATACACACACATCCCTGTTCTTTCATTCTATCAAATAATTTAGTTTGTAAGGTATATAAACCTCTATTTTGTTAAATAAACGTCTGCATCAGTGAATATCAGCTTTCACACCCTTCATCCTGTTTAAACATTTGTATGGTTTGCATTCCACAGAAAGATCATATGGAGCATCTTGTTCTTGCTCCACTCTCGAGCCTGCTGGGAATGTTTGCCTCACCACAGAAGCTGATACAGAAGCGCTACGATAAACTGTTGGACTACTGCAGCCAGTTGGATTCCCGATCCTCCAAAGAGGAACAAGGCCAGGCCAAAAAAGATTACCTGGCCCTCAACGCCCAGTTGCTTGAGGAGCTGCAATACTTCAACCGAGCTGTCAGGACAATCCTCACCAACTGCTTGATTTGTGTAGTAAAATTAATTAGAAAGCTGATGGAAGCAGCTCAGCCGCCTATCCAACAGATTCCGGTGAGTTAAAGAAGGTAGAAAATTGTTAGTTTTAAAAAACAACAAAATCACAATGAAATGTAGAGAAAGTGACAGAGCCCTTTTTCATCCTAGAAAGTTCAGGTTTAAGTATCTTGCTCAAGGGCAAAATGGTGATTTTTTATTTTATTTTGTAACTTATCAGGTTACTGCTCTGGTCCACACTTGGATTAAAACCTACAACCTTTGTGTTATCCAAAACCATTAGCCTATTATATTCTAAGCATAAAGGATCTTCAGGCATACAATAAAGCTTCCCACAAAATCTGAAATGGAAAAATTCACATAGGCTACAAGATCAAATTTAGTTACAGTTACTTCCTGTAAAACAGCAATAATGCATATAAATACCAAAACTCAAAAGTGTAATATGGGTTTTAAATATTACAGTGGTTGTTCATCCACAGCAGGGGTTCTCAACCATTTCGACTACAAGCCAATATTCGAAGGCCCACATATCAAGCTGATATTAACCTCTATGACTTCTGCTATGCTCTTTTACAAAGTATTGATTTTGTTTTGGGGGTGTACTAGAACAGGCTCTCATACAAGGTTGACACATTCACATTCTTTTTCACATATTTTACATTATTACAACACCTCTCTCCTAGGGTTGCCAACTTTAGAAAGGGGGGGGGGGGGGGGGTGTTGACTGTGTACACACACACACACATACAGTATATAGCCTATATATAGTATGCATGAAAATGCGTATTTTTCAATTAAAGACAGCTTATAGATTTAATATGGGCTGCTTTTGGTGCTTGACACCTTTTTATTGGTCATTTTGTGTTTCAAGATTAAGGTCCACGGTTAAGATTTATGCTATTAGTTAAATTTTTTTCTCTATTTAACAACATTACAATAGTGAAAGACTTCCCTTACTGATCACATCTCATGCGCGGTGGGATGTTGGACTCATGAAGAATAATCACCTTGTTTGTATTCACCAAAACTGATTTACTGAAGTCAAAACACGAACGTATACTGCGTGAGGGGGGCTGTGATTGGATGATGACAAGTATCGGTGATCATTCTCAAGTGATCAGCACCGCTGCTGTTGTATCAGTCAGTGGTTAGATCAGCGTAGCAGTCAAAAAATGGGACAAGGGAGGTCACGTATGGGACAAATCAATTAGGCCCAAAATGCAGGACATCCCGGCTAATATGGGACGGTTGGCAACCCTACTCTCTCCCCAGTCTGGCATGAACGGATTGAATAGTTCCTGTATCAAATGAAGGCCCACCTTCTGAAATACGAAATGTGCTGTGATTGGTTAGCTGGACCAGTGTGTGTTGTGATTGGCAGCACTCGGCGCCTGGTCAGTGTTGCCAATTTAGCAATTTTCCATCCAAATTACACAAAAAGAGGAAACCACAGATGCCTAGCAGTACACACATCACGTGAATTGAGTTAGCTGCTATTTGCAATTGTTCAATTTAATAATAATACTAATAATAATTGAATAATTTGATAATTGAATAATTGTTCATTTATGATACACTTTGTTAGTAGCGTGTACCTGCAATTGTTGATCAGTTAGTACACTGTAAGAAAAATCTTCCAGGACATTATCCATTATCCATCATCCATTGTAACCCAAAAACACAATGCATAATTTAAAATGCAGGTAAAAAACCATTACGGAAAATTCTTTCATTTTAACAGTAGATTGTGCCTTATTTTTACAGACTTTTCTTAGAGTGTAGCATACTAACTAACTACTAATACACCGCTTAAAGCATAATTGTTGAGAATGTGTAGAATTACTTGTTTACTAGCTATTAAAAAACTTATTGTAATCATTAAAAAATGTGTAAGTTTTCAATAATTCAATGTATTTAAAAATACAGTTATTTATATTTTAATATTATATCATGCATATTATTTTACAAACAAATCTAAATTAACATATATAAAATATATTTTTTGCTGAGATTTGATGATGTGATAATTTTGCGTCATGATTACGCAATGACGTCATTGTGCAATGACATCACAACGTCATTTAGCAACTTTTAGCAACAAATCGACCTTCCTTTAGCAACTTTCTCTGAAAATTAGTTGGCAATTATTTACTTCAGTGTAAATATTGCGTCAAAATCAAATCAATTTGAACGCGATTTAAACCCGTATGATTGAAATCACTTGTAACAAGTAACTTGTATGATTGTAACTTGTAACAAGTTCGTCTGCCTTGGGAAAGCTAGCATGTCTCCGACATAGTGATAACACTCGTGGCCTTCTCTAGTGCAGCTCAACCAGGTCTCGTCCCATTCGTCGATATTTGTGATATCACAAATCCCGGAAAATATGCGTTGTAGTCCAAATGAGTTGTTCGTTGTAGTTTTTGAAAAGTGATTTCTGTTAAATAAAATAGCTCCTTTTGAAGTGAACTTTGAGCTTTGTAACTTTGCAGATATTTTTTATGCTCAAACAGCAACATTACAGACTAACTAAAGTTGAAAAAGTGAAAAAGCATAATAGGACCCTTTTTAATAAAAACAAATTAACTCAAAATATTATGTAAGTTTAAAACAACTGTATGTACGTTTTTTCACTCTGAAAGATTATGTTGATATAACTAATTTTAAATCATTTTAAGACTTATTAAATTCTGTCATGGATGTTTAATATGCCATTTTAACCATTGGTCATCTAGGTTCCCTTGTCAAACTTTAGTGAAGTCCAAAATTCAATCATGGAGGAGCTGAGCAACCTTGGATTCTTCAAAGATAATTCCCAAAAGCTGATGGAGCGAAAAGTGAGCTTTGAAAAACGGGACAAGAAAATGGTAGGATTACAAATGAAAAAAAAAAGGGGTAAATCCATAAGGTCCCATTAAGGTCCCAGCTGACTTGAAAATTCTCTTCAGGTCCCAGAGATCCCCAGACAGACAGAGGAGCACAGAGCCTGGCTCCTGGAAGAGTTTGCAGTGGATCGACTCTATCAGCTCAAGCGTAACTGCAATGCCTGTCAGGAAAATGACATCAGCCTGCTGGAGGGGGAGCTGGTGGCCCTGCTGGAAGACAAAGACCCTATGGGAAGCAGCAGCCGCTGGCTGGTGCATACTGGGAGTAAGGCTGTTTATGTGTATTCAAATGCCCTTACATTTGTTTTTAGAAGAAAAATATATAATAATAATGTACAAAATAAGGAAGTTTTATGAAATATTGATAGTCATTAACTAATGTTAAAATATAGAACCTTTTTTGTAAAGTGTTAACAAGAAATTTTAGTTCTGCAGGCTGTAACCACTCATTTACAAATAAATAACAGGTCACGCACTACCATTCAAAAGTTTGGGGTCAGTAAGACTAAGATTTCTTTATGCTCTCCAAGGCTGCATTTATTAGATTTTTTTTATGCAGTAAAATCAGTAATATTGTGAAATATTATTACAATTTAAAATAACTGTTTCATATTTTAATATACTTAATTTTAATTTATTCCTGTGAGGACAAAACTGAATTTTCAGCAGTCTTCAGTGTCACATGATCCATCAGAAATCATATCAATATGCTGATATGGCACTCAGAAAAACATTTCTTATCACAGTTGAAAATTGTTGTGCTGCTTAATATTTTTGTGAAATCCTGATTTTTTCAGGATTCTTTGAAAAAGAGAACGTTCACAATAACAGCATTAATTTTAAATAAATATTTTGTAACAGTATAAATGTCTGTACTGTTGACTTTTGATCAATTTAATGTATCCTTGCTAAATAAAAGTATTAATTTATTTTTTACTGATCCCAAACTTTTGAACAGTAGCATATGTTTTGTTATTTATTTGTAAATGAGTGGTTGTTGTGCATAAAACAAAAATTTCTTGGTGAAACATAAGTTTTACTGTATTCATTAGTCTTGGTTAATGTTAATTTCTTCATACATTTTAACATTGCAAGTTGTATAAATAAACAGTAGTTTGTGTATCATGAATAAATATTAATTAACGATAAACAATAGCATATTTATACATTATCTTTAACCTAGATTAATAAATGCTGTAACAAAATGTCATTCAATTTGTTACTAATGTTAACAAATTGAACGTTTTTGTTTTTTTGTACCCATGTTTATGCTATGAATTCACATGAGAGTTTAAACCAAGAGAAAGCATTCATACGGCTGGTGGAAACTTTGGATGAATCCTATCTGTGGTAGCACTCCATAACTTTTTGGCAGAAAGTAATGAAGTCCCCGCAGGATATTCTTTCATCACATGTCTATAAACTAGCCTCTCATTAACTCCACAGAGACTGTTGCTTCACAACAGGACCAGCATTCTGGTTGTTATGTCAGGTGACTTCTTATAGTCTGTATCAACTTCTGTAGGTTAATCAGGTCAGTGGGGGACAAAACAACAGTGACTGAAAGTAGAAGAAAACATTTTAGCCACTGAAGCCCTTAATATTTATAAGAAATATTTAAAGATCACAATATGGAAAAAAGAGTGTTCTTTGTAATGTGGTCATGAAAGTGATATTTTAATTGTATTATTTAAGAGGAATGTGAAAAATTGAATCCATAAATCTGAATCCTTCAGATAATTCATTAAATTAGTTTGAGGCCTGAAACTGATCGGTCTGAGATCACAAATTACCATGTCTATTTGTTTGCGGGCTGTTGTTCATTCATCTCCTACACTTCTTAAAGCATTAGCATAAAAATTAAAAAAAGTTTTAAAATAACAACAATCCATTTTTTCTAAAAAAGGTGTTTTTATTAAACACATCATTAAAACGAGCAGCTTGTTTTCAGTAAAGTGGCTGGTTTAGAAAGAATGAGGCACATCTTCAAACCAAACCGTTTCTGAAAGACCAGTAACATTCAAATTCAATTATATTTGATTTGAAAAACAGGATTTGACTTGCTCTTTAACATACTAGTCTGGCTTTTTCTTCCTCATTTCTTCAGTTTCTTCTGTGCTGCTTTCTTCTTCACCATCTGCAGCCGTTTCATAGCATTGAGCTGAGACTCCTGGGAAGTGGGCGTCTTGCCATCAGCTGAGGCTTTTGCTCCATTGCTGTTGTTGTTGCTGCTGCTGCTGCTATTGCCACCACTGTTGCCCCCATTGCCCCCTCCATTGCCTCCTGACCCACCGTTGCCTCCCAGGCTGCTAGAGGGTGCTGCCCCAGGTGACTGTGATCCAGTCACAGTCATTTTCCCCAAGCTATCTCCACTCGTTGAGCGGCTCAACACCTGCTTGCCAAGTGTGAGTGGAGGGGGTGGTTTCATGGGTACCGTGCTAGAGCCGTTGTTTCCATTACCACTTCCACTGCTGCTTCCTGAAGGTTTAGTAGCCAGACCGGGCTTAACATTGGCCAGCGCAGAGAGTCCCACAGGTTTGGAGCCCGAGGGAGGTGGGGTTGATTTACTGCTACCCGGCTGACTGGTGCTCAACTTGGTACTGGAAGGTCCTACATTTGAGGTCTTGGTAAAAGCGGCCCATCCTGTAAGGCCTGGGGGCAAAGACGAGCTACTGCTGGAAGAGTTTCCTGATGCCACAGACGCCTGAACACAAAAAAGACACTTATTTGATCAGATGTATAGTAAAAACAGTAATACTGTGAAATATTATTACAATTTAAAAATAACTTTTCTATTTGAAAATACTTTAAAATGGAATTAATTACTGTGATGGCAAAGCTGAATTTTCAGCAGCCAGCCATCCTGTTCACCAATATTTTATTAATTTATAAAAAAAAAAAAAAAAACGAAACACTGCCTGTCCTTCCGAGATTTCAGTATGGAGATAAAAGGTCAGGATCATGACTTATTTGATCAGATGTATAGTAAAAACAGTAATACTGTGAAATATTATTACAATTTAAAAATAACTTTTCTATTTGAAAATACTTTAAAATGGAATTAATTACTGTGATGGCAAAGCTGAATTTTCAGCAGCCAGCCATCCTGTTCACCAATATTTTATTAATTTATAAAAAATAAAAAAAAACGAAACACTGCCTGTCCTTCCGAGATTTCAGTATGGAGATAAAAGGTCAGGATCATGATTTTTTTCCTGTAGTATTACAGTATACTGTGATTGTATATTACTACTGTCTGTTGTTTGCGTTTGCCATCTGATAGAGTGCTTGGACCCAGAAACAGTGATATCAGACTTAACAAGGATTATGCTGATTTAGTGCCCAAAAAACATTATCATCAAACAGTTCTGCTGCTTAATTATTTTAGTTGAAACTTTTTCTATGATTAATAGAAAGTTCAAATGAGCAGCATTTATTTAAAATACAAATCTTTTGTAACATAATAAATGTCCTTACTAGTGTTGTCAAAAGCACTGACCGCGATACCAGTTGGTACTGAAATTATAAAAACGTCCATTTCCCGCTAACATTTGAACGCTGTTGAGTGGACTCTTAAACACCGCTGATTGGCCATAGTGTTCACACGGTCAACAGATATGACTGTGATTGGCTAAAATGATGATCACTTCACGCTCTTCACCGAGCGCTCACACAGTAGCTCACGGGAGCATTTGTAAGCCGTGTCTATCAATGGATCCCTAACATATCTGCACATCCACTGATAGACACGGCTTTCAAACGCTTGCATGTGCTTTTGTGCGAGTGTTTTCTGTATTTAAATAATGACTGACCTTTACACTGAAGCCAGCAAATGTTTTTGAACTCTAGTTGGTAGTCAGTCTATCATGCATCAGTAACCGTATCATTTTAATTCATGGCTGTGAAACACTTAAGACTTTGTTGTAATTTTTCAACTGACTCAAGTACTTTGAATTTGAGACCCCTGGTCCATAATCTGTACCGGTGTGAATACACTCACCTTCACCTCCGTTCTTTTAAAGGCCTGGAATGAACCTGTTGTTTCCGGTTTGGGCTTTAGTTCAGCTTTCTTCACTAGTGGATCTTTCAACATAGGTGCCGCTGTTGCCAAAGCAGGAGCTGGTTTCTGTGGAGGTTTCTGGGTCTTTTGGGCCTGAGACATTAATAAGCATCACACTGAGTGTTGCAACTATTATGTGAAAGTTCTTAAGTGATATGCATCTGACTTCTTATCATAAAATTCTTACCATTCGTTTCATTTGCCTGGTGCATCGAGCACAGTACCACACAAGCCGTGGGTCATTGACATCCTTGTCAGTAACCTGAGGTTTGTGACACTCCTGATGATACAGATTATGACATTCTTGACACTCCACTAGTTGATTGCCAGAAGTGACAGTCATTTGGCTGAGAAGAGAAAAAGCTGGATCAATTTCACACATACATGGCCTGAGATTAGTGAAGGATTCAATGGACGCCAGTGACAAGACAAATACTGTTCAAAATATGTTTATAAATCATATTATTCACTGATATTTTGTATTAGCTTTTATTTTTATAGTTTCCATTTTCTTTAAAATTTTTGTTTAAGTTTTAGCAATTTTGTAAAATTGTATTTCTGTGTAGCTTTAATCTATTTCTGTTTTGGTTTTAGTTAATATTTTGTACTTTATAATTTATTAATTTATGGTAAGAAAATAGGTAAATGGTATTTAAACAGCAGACTTTGAATGTTAAAAGTGTTTAACGCCTGCATCACACCTCAACACCCGCCCACAAGTCTCTACTCTTTATGCCACAGTAACCAATAAGTAGCCTGATTTTAAATAAAACCAGGGTTTAAGAGTTTAAATGATACATAACGATGTGATAAATCCTTGTGGAATCCAAACCAGCAACCTTTTGTTACCAGGCCTTTCTGAAGAAGAAGAAGAATGAGCTTTATTGCCAGGTATGTTAACACATATGAGGAATTTGTTTTAGTGACAGATGCCCCACAGTGCAACAGAATGACAGTGACAAGACAGGAATAAAAATATATATATATATATATATATATATATGCATTTATTTATTTTATTCTCTTATTTTTCAAACCCCTTCAGATTCTGACTTTTTAGCAAAGAAATGGTGATGGAGAAGCCCAGTCCCCTGCTGGTAGGGCGGGAGTTTGTGAGACAATATTACACACTTCTCAATAAGGCACCAGACTTTCTGCACAGGTATGCTTTGTAAAATCATAATTTCATGAGTTCATCTTTCATGGAATTTTTCATTTGCAAAAATTAAAAAAACTTTCTCATAATTCAGATTCTATGGACGAAACTCATCCTATGTCCATGGTGGACTGGATTCGAATGGAAAGCTTTCAGAGGCAGTCTATGGGCAAGCTGTAAGTCTTGATGTTTGTTGAGTGTTCATGTATAACCTGTCAAAACATCAGACATTTAAATATATTCACCAGCATCTGTTCTCCTAATGTCTAGGAGATACATAAGAAGGTAATGTCCCTGCAATTCAGTGAGTGCCACACAAAAATCCGGCATGTGGATGCCCATGCCACTCTGAGTGATGGTGTGGTTGTCCAGGTGATGGGAGAACTTTCCAATAATGGGCAGCCCATGAGGAAGTTCCTACAGACATTTGTACTGGCTCCAGAGGTGTGTATAATAATAACATGACACGTGAATCCCCTGTACATTCCTTGTAAAAAAGGATAGACCTCCTTAGAAGTTTTGTTTTGCAGCATAAAACCCTGAAGCACCTATTTAGTCTTTTTTAGCATTGCTTACTGAAAACGAATTTCTACAAATTTGTCAGTTTATTAAACACCAAATAATCATCTGCACTGTATTCACCTCCACAGTTGGTGTTTAGTATGGGGTTTCTGCAGGTCTTACAAAGGTCCTTACACAAATCAAGGCCTTTAAATTGTGTTAAATTGGAACAGAAAGTCTTACATTTGTAATGTTATGGTATTTAATGTCGCAGACACTGCAAAAATGAATATTTTCCTTAATGTTTGTCTTGTTTTCAGTACAAATATCTAAACATCCTTAACTCAAGATACATTTACATGAGATGCAAAATGAGGATATAAAGTCTCTTATCTGAAAAGCTGAACAAAATTATGTGAGTTTATGCTTAAACAAGAACAAATATCAACTTGTTTTCATGTTTCTGAGCTCACAGACAGATTTTGTTCTTTTTTTAATCATAAACTTACTGCATTTTTATCAGTTTCTCATAAAACCAACTTCTTATGTTACTTTGCTTCTTGAGTTAAGAATCTTTAGACATTCATATTGAAAACCAAGACAAAAATACTAATCTTTTTCTGCAGGTATAGTGAAAGTTATGGTTATTTCCATTTTCTAGTGGTTGGAAACAAAACTATTCAAGCCTTTATCTATTGCTTTGTAAAATGAATTAAAAAGTAATGGAAATATGTTGCATTTTTAAACTCTGAAATGTTCGTAATTCAACTCATTGTGTGCTCTCTAGGCATTTACATTTAGAAAACTTAGATGCATATTGAGTTCCCTTTAATTTAATCCTTAAATGTTCTTAACTTGGTCTTAAAGGGGACATCGGATGCAAAATTCACTTTTACATGGTGTTTGCATATAAATGTCTTATCTTTGTGTGTGGACAATAGCATATTTCTGCCCTCAGCCAGTTGTATGCTGTCCGTCATTTTCTCTGCGCTCAAGCAGCTGTAGCGACAACGTTTCGTAAGCAATGCAGGTGTTTTGTAGTTGGATGTAAAAGTGAACATAATAGTAATTTTCTCCTGACTCCTGACACCACCACATTTATACATTGTTAAATATGAAAGACCCTGAATTTGTCAATAAGTGGTAGGTTTATTTTCACAGTCGTAAATGAGTTACAGGCATAAGCTTCAAATACTATATTTATTTTTAAAGTTAACGTAAATGAAAAAATGGCATGCCCAATATAAAGTGTGAAAATAACCCAAAAGCAGATGACATGAAAATATATAATGGATTTGCCCATAATAAAAAAAACACAAGCTACATATATACTTTTCTTTCTGTTTTTTTGCTACATGTCTGCTGTTAGTTTTACCCCACAATACTAGTATATACAGCATATGTATATAATTACATTTATTTAAAGGGTTAGTTCACCCAAAAATGAAAATTCTGTAATTAATTACTCACCCTCATGTCATTTTAAACCCGTAAGACCTCCGTTCATCTTTGGAACACAAATGAAGATATTTTTGATGAATTCCGAGAGCTCTCCGACCCTCCCATAGACAGCAATGTAATTACCACAATCAAGGCCCAGAAACGTAGCAAGGAGATCGGTAAAATAATCCATGTGACATCAGTGGTTCAACCGTAATTTTACAAAGCCATGAGAATACTTTTTGTGCGCAAAGAAAACAAAAATAACATCTTTATTCAACAATTGGTCTCCTTCGCGTCACCCTGGTGCAATTTTGGAGAGTATCCACTGCACATAAACAGCGTATGCTATTCTGTGTCAGCTGCGTCACACGGATACGTTTTCTACGTTGTTTATGCTTTGATTTGAACAAAAACAACATATCCGCGTGACGCAGCTGACACAGAATTGCATACGCTGTTTGCATTCAGTGGATATTCTCTAAAATTGCACCAGGATGACGCAGAGGAGACGAATTGTTGAATAAAGTCGTTATTTTTGTTTTCTTTGTGTACAAAAAGTATTCTCGTAGCTTCGTAAAATTACGGTTGAACCACTGATGTCACATGGATTATTTTACCGGATTATTTTACCGATCTTCTTGCTACGTTTCTGGGCCTTGATTATGGTAATTACATTGCTGTCTATGGGAGGGTCAGAGAGCTCTCAGAATAAACCCGTAAGACCTCCGTTCATCTTTGGAACACAAATGAAGATATTTTTGATGAATTCCGAGAGCTCTCCGACCCTCCCATAGACAGCAATGTAATTACCACAATCAAGGCCCAGAAACGTAGCAAGGAGATCGGTAAAATAATCCATGTGACATCAGTGGTTCAACCGTAATTTTACAAAGCCATGAGAATACTTTTTGTGCGCAAAGAAAACAAAAATAACATCTTTATTCAACAATTGGTCTCCTTCGCGTCACCCTGGTGCAATTTTGGAGAGTATCCACTGCACATAAACAGCGTATGCTATTCTGTGTCAGCTGCGTCACACGGATACGTTTTCTACGTTGTTTATGCTTTGATTTGAACAAAAACAACATATCCGCGTGACGCAGCTGACACAGAATTGCATACGCTGTTTGCATTCAGTGGATATTCTCTAAAATTGCACCAGGATGACGCAGAGGAGACGAATTGTTGAATAAAGTCGTTATTTTTGTTTTCTTTGTGTACAAAAAGTATTCTCGTAGCTTCGTAAAATTACGGTTGAACCACTGATGTCACATGGATTATTTTACCGGATTATTTTACCGATCTTCTTGCTACGTTTCTGGGCCTTGATTATGGTAATTACATTGCTGTCTATGGGAGGGTCAGAGAGCTCTCAGAATTCATCAAAAATATCTTAAATTGTGTTCCGAAGATGAACGGAGGTCTTACGGGTTTAGAACGACATGAGGGTGAGTAATTAATGACAGAATTTTAATTTTTGGGTGAACTAACCCTTTAACCTGTGTAGACAGTGGATGGGCTATTCTGATAATCTGCATGGTGAGCATGATTTTCCCTATAAATATACTGCTCTTTTTGTTTCATTGTTGTCTAGGGTTCTGTGGCCAATAAGTTTTATGTTCACAACGACATCTTCCGATATGAAGATGAGGTCTTTGGTGACTCTGAGGCGGAGCTTGATGAAGGTTAGTTGATAATTAAAGATTGCTACACGCATACAGTTCATACATTCAGCATCTATAAAAAGACTGTTGCTTCTCATATCCAAAAGTATTAGCAGTGTATGTCTTGGCATTGGTATTGCTCTAGCTATGTTATGCTTGGAGTCTTTTTCTTTACTTTTAAAGGCTACGTGGACCCCAGGGATTTTCATTTGTTGCTTTATTTATTGTTCTTCACGTTTTGAACTTTATGCATTTAGTTAAAATTCATCATACTTTAAGTGCATAAATGGTCTGTGAATAATTATATTTTGTGTCGTTCTGAGATGATGTGATATATGGTTGCTTAGCAACTAGCAGTTAAATTTGCAATATTCCAAACATCAGCTCTGCTACACCATTTGAGGTAAAATCTTAAAATCTGCATAAAAATCCCCACGTGGGGACATGTGGAACAAATTTCAAGAATAACTTCAAGTACTCGTAAGTCCAACCCTGAAAATATTTTCTTTGACATTTTCAGTCAAATCATTACAAATAATCTTCTAAAGAAACTGCTCACCCAATGAATCTGAGTTTTTTTTCTCTGTCTGGATGTGGCTTTTATGAATTTGCAAATTTAAAATTCTTTTGTTAGATATTCTTTCAGTTTGGTGAACACCAATGTTTTACGTCCCAGAATGTCTGGGCTTTTTTTCTCCATTCATTACACCAATCAAATTGATGCAGCATTTTCAGATTGATGCGGGTTGGACTATATCTATACAAAGCTACTTTAACAAGGGCATTCCTCATAAAATGATGGTCTCCTCTGCCTCCTATTGTTCGTAAATATATAGCGTTTGGGATTCATATAACTCTTAAGTATCTAAGGATAAAAACAGTCAGTGATGCCTTACTATAGACGAAAGTCAACCATACAAATTCCTAGATCTGGTCAGTCATAAAGGACTTGATTATGTTTTACAGAAGTCACCCAAGTCCATTTCATCAGTATCTTTCAATCTCTTGCAGCTATATTTTGTGAATTGGTGTCTTTAGAGGTACAGGAATGTTTTAAAGCAAGAGGATGGTACTTTATCATTAGATTTGTTTTCAATAAATTTTTTAATTTATGTGTTATGTTGGGACAGAGTCCGAAGAAGAAACTGATGAGCCAGAAGACAGGCAACCATCACCCGAACCCCTCCAGGACAGCCCCAGTAATGCAAACTGCTATGAACCCCATCCTGTGAGGTAACCCACATTTCACTTGGAACTTAAAAGAAAGCTAACTGTGATGTTCTAGAATTGTTGAGGTTTCTCGTTTGGTATGGTACTGTTGAATTCCTACTTCCCATTTTATAAAAATAAATATAAATACCTTTATCCCTTTCTTTTTCACCTTCAGCTATAACAATGGCGTGGAAGAAGCTCATGAGGAAGCAGTTATGGAACTAGAGCCTGAGGTTGCCCCAGAACCCAAGATCGAGGAGCTGAAGCTCAAGGCAGAGGAGAAGGTCGTAGAGGAGTTTGAGGAGAAGGCACCGTCTCCTGTTCCTATGGAATTGCCACCTAACATACAAGAACCACCCAAAGTAAATTTTGATCTTTACATTACATTTACGTTTACATTTAGTTATTTAGAAGATGCTTTTATCCAAAGCGACTTACAAAGGAGGACGATGGAAGCAATCAAAATCAACAAAAGAGCAATAATAAGCAAGTGCTATAACAAGTCTCAATTAGCCTAACGCAGTCCATGTAGCAAGGTTTTTTTTTGTTAATTATATAGTAAATAAAAAGAAAACAAATAGATAGAATCGAGAAAGCTAGTGTTAGAGGCATTTTTTAAAAGAAAACAAGCAGTTAGAAAATAAATGGTCTTTAAAGGGTAAAGTGTTTTTAATAAGTTTTTTTTAAAGAGTGCTAGAATTAGAGGGTAAAATAAAGATGGAAGAGATGTGTTTTTAGCCGATTCTTGAAGATGGCTCGGATTGAGTTGGGCAGGTCATTCCACCAGGAGGGAACATTTAATGTAAAAGACAGTGAAAGTGATTTTGTGCTTCTTTTTTGGGATGGCACAATAAAGCGCCGTTCACTTGCAGAACGCAAGCTTCTAGAGGGCACATAAGTCTGAAGTAATTAATTTAGGTAAAGAGGTGCAGAGCCAGTGGTGGTTTTGTAGGCAAACATCAATGCCTTGAATTTTATGTGAGCAGCTACTGGTAGCCAGTGCAGATTGATAAACAGATGTGTGACACACGCCCTTTTCGGCTCATTAAATATTAATCTTGCAGCCACATTCTTATTAATTGTAAAAGTTTGATATAGCTGGTTGGAGGACCTGCCTAGGTTTATTAAAAAAAAAAAATTCTAGATTACTGTTATTTTTACTATTTTAATTATGTATTTCTTATTTATTATATTCTTAATTATCATATCTCTGGCAGACTTCATCTTGGGCTTCTGTGACCAGCAAAAATTTGCCTCTTGCTGGGACTATTCCATCCTCTGGAGCTCAACCACATGTTGTTAAAGCACCAAACTCCCAGGTAAGTACTTATGAATACATTAATATCTTTCTTTCTCATTATAAAATAATGTTGTTGACTCAAAGTTACTAGAACCATGCTTCATGTGCATGCTTTCTTGATTTTTAATGTTGTCAGCCCAGAGTTGAGACCAAGCCGGAGGTGTCATCAGCTTCAATCCGTCCACGTGACCAGCGTATCCGCGACAGACCTTCAGTAACCTCCAGAGGGCCTAGATCTGGTATGAATCTTGAATACTTACAACTTTCGAAATACTTTCACACTTTCTGTACAAATTGTTTTATTACAGATAACTTTCATTTGTTATTAATGTGTTTCAGAACTTTTGAACTTTTTCTTTGGATCTTTTTTCTTGTATCATTAGATGGTGTCTCTTCTTCTGACTCTCAAACTGGAAAGCCACATTTCAGCTTTGTGAATAAAGGTAAATATGTCTTTCCATTGTTAATTGCATATAGCTTTTGTTTGGGCAATAATGCTGTTAATGGATATATAGAAAGGTTGATGTTGTTGGTCCCTGTATAGTCATAGCGGATTAAATCTTGTGTGTTGCTTAGGAAGGGGAGATGAGTCAAGTGAAATGGACAGCAGAAGGGTTGTCAGGTATCCAGACAGTCATCAGCTGTTTGTTGGAAATCTCCCTCATGACATTGATGAGAGTGAACTCAAAGACTTCTTCATGAGTAAGTTTTATTTATTTATTTATTTTTTTTTTTTAAAGGCTGTGGTGACCATTGCATTGATCCATTCTCATATCTGGTAATCAGTCATCTTCATATTTGCTTCTTGTCTCTCCCATCAAGCATTTGGAAATGTTGTTGAGCTGCGAATCAACACCAAAGGCACTGGAGGAAAGATCCCCAACTTTGGCTTTGTTGTCTTTGATGATTCTGAGCCGGTGCAAAGAATTTTAGGAGTTAAAGTAAGGAAAGCTATTTTGATTTTGATGCATGTGGTTTTAAAACAATTTTTAGGAATGCGCTATTTTACAATTATTTTACAATTCTGGCCGACACAATAAGTTAAGAATTATTTTCATGTTTGGGCTAGTATTTAAATTCTATTGTTTTCTCTAAATAAATGACCAAAACAAAAAAACACATTGATAACTGTAGAATTATTGCAAAGCACTGTGAGATGGGTACTGTGCAAAATATAAAGTCTTTGATGAGGCATGCAATTCTATCTCTCACTGCAAGACAAGTACGGAGGATCTGCCTATTGTCAGTTGAGCAATGCCCAGAAGAATGGCTGTTGTAATCAAAAAGGAGAACCAGTGAAATATTAATAACTATAGTCAGTTTCATTGTTACTATTGTTAACTAAAACTACAACTATAAAAAAACAAAAAACATTTTATTACCATATTATCATATTTATATTAACAGTAAATATTCAAATTACCATGATAAATGGGAAAAACTCTAACTTGCTAAATGGTACTGATATATAACGTGCATCCTTGCTTTTATTTGTAATACCATTCACTTATACTTCATGTATAAGTTGGGGGGAAGTCGTGGCCTAATGGTTAGAGAGTCGGACTCGTAACCCAAAGGTTGTGGGTTCAAGTCTCTTACCGGCATGGATTGTAGGTGGGGGGATTGAATGTACAGCGCTCTCTCCCACCTTCAATACCACGACTGAGGTGCCCTTGAGCAAGGCACTGAACCCCCAACTGCTCCTCGGGCGCCGCAGCAAAAAATGGCTGCCCACTGCTCCGGGTGTGTGTTCACGGTGTGTGTATGTTCGCTGCTGTGTGTGCACTTTGGATGGGACAAATGCAGAGCACTAATTCTGAGTATGGGTCACCATACTTGGCCACATGTCACTTCGCACTCACTTTAAAGATATGGTATTGAGAGAATGTTTTTTGACCCATCGCTATTTCATTTGTGATTAGCCGATCATGTTCCGTGGTGAGGTACGTCTGAACGTGGAGGAGAAAAAGACGAGGGCAATGCGTGAGCGGGAAACTCGTAGTGGAGGTGGAGAAGACCGACGGGACGCAAGGCGTAGTGACCGTGGTCCAGGCGGGCCGCGTGGCATTCCCGGAAGCAGCATGATGCGAGACCGTGACGGCAGAGGCCCACCTTCACGTGTTTCCACCGTACCTAAACCAGGCATGGCCTCTGGGAGGGGCGCAGGTTCTAGTGAGGGTCGTTTTACTGCTCAGAGGCGTTGAGAGGAGCTCCCCTTGTAGTTTGGAAGTAGTAAAATGTTCATGTATGATGATATTGAGAAGTCTATGTAAAAACATACATCTGTTTTTTTTTTGTGCGTGTGTATTTTACTGAGTTTTACTCCTTGTGTACACTTGCATTTTTGCCTTTGGAATGTCAGCTGTTTCTTGTGAAACAGTTCAACAACTTGAACAATGTAATGACTCAAAACACACTGTTCACTTTCAATTGGAATTGTGCTGCAAGTCCTCTGGTTTGTCATTTATCAAGTGGTAACAATTACAAACTTAGTAGGGAAACAAATCAGTTAGGTATATTTAGTGCTGATAGAAGTCTAATTTCTGCTCTGTGATGTTTCTTTGACATTTCGTATTAGATTACCTTCCAGTTGCTGTTGGTGTAAAATGTGCACTGAAAGGTGGGCTTTAAAAATAAAATACATATTTAGGTAATTCCTCTAATCAGCTCATTAATAAGCTAAAGACTACCTGTAGTCATAACTGAGCTAACAATATTTCATTTAATGGTAATGACTTGTATGGGAAGGAAAGGTAAAGTACAAGACATTGAGAGTGGAGACAAGATATGTCCTCTCCAGTTCTGTTTCTGTACTATTTTTGTTTTTATTTTTAATGTACAGATTTGACAACATTTTTCTTTCTGGGTCTGCCTGAATAAGTGAATGGAGCATTAATGGAAGCATTTGTAAAGTGGAAAGGTACCATGATTTTTGTGTAAAGGCATTTTGGATTGATGCCGAATGTTTTTTTTTCTAAGGCAGAGTCATTTTATTACATTTTTCTTTTTTAGTTTTTATAATCCTAATCTCATTTTGTGATGTGAGTTTCATTTTACATCCAAACAGTTGTTCTTGTTCTTTTTAAATTAAAGCATAACAGTATTTATACAGGGTACAGAGAAACTTTGCTGGTGCATTTTTGACTTTCCCAAATGGACTAGTTTTGCATTCTACATTTTTTAAAAATTAAATGTTTTTTTTTTTTTTAATAGCACTGATTAGAAAAAGTGTTCGTCAATTTTCCCCCAGACACACAAGGCTTCATTAAGCCTCCCCCCAAGAACTGTTGGTCTTTTTAGAATTTTTGCCTTATTGGGGGAAGCAGAATTTTCTGCTGTTTATTTATTTTTTCATTATTATTATTTTTCGTGTATATCTGTTTAATTGATATCCACACCCTTTTTCCATTTTCATGATGAGTGTTCTTTACGAATGGAAGGAAGCATAAGTACAGTGGGGTAGACACTGTTTTCATTGTGCAGTGTTACTCAGTCTACAATTTGCACTGATTTTGTAAGTACAGTTTGATGTAGCGCTATTTTTTATGTTTCATGTCTTCCATGTCAGGTAGATTGCACTAATTGCAGTATTTCTAGGACAATCTTCATCAGGGACATTGCATTTCTTTTTTTATTTGTTCATTTTTTGAGACGGCTTGTTCTCTGTAAAAAGACATTTTGGTTGCAGATACATTTACTTTTGGAAGATTTTGGAAGAAAATATGCCTACAGTCCTGCCTAGAGACTTCTTTCCCCATCAACTCTACCTAGTTCTTACATGTTCTGAGTTTGGGACCTGGAACATTTTAATTACTGTGTAAATAAATGCCACAATGGCCTTTCTTTTTAGATGTAAAGTACTTCAGTCAGCCAAATACTTTGAACGTTTGGATTACATGAGAGAAACAAGAAGACAATACACCTAGGGCTTGGTCAAATAACTGTGCTTTTCAACCCAAAATATGCATCAGCCTTTAATTTGTTTTATTCGCTCATATCATTTAATCAGATTCTTTTAACCCTCTAATCCTAATGCAAAACATTGGTTTTCATGCAGTTATTATGAGGTTTACAAATGCTCTGTTTATAGATGTAGTTCATTTTGGTGGAACAATAACATGTTCTTTTATTAGCAGGTGGTTGCCATGTTATTTTACTTAGACTGCATTTTTGTGTGAGTAGAACATGTTGCAGCTGGGTGTTTATTTATTACTGTTTTTATTATTGTTATTTTTATTTCATTTTCATTCCGTTTCATTGTGTTAGACTTGACATACAATAAACTGAAATCTGTGCTGTTCAGTGCAAGTGTTGTGGCTTTAAATCAAAAGACAAGATCAGAAGTGTAACACTTGCATTTTGTTTAATTTATAAAAAGAAACATTCAGCATGGCTATTTTATTTTATTTATTTAATGTTTTTGTTGCATTGAATCAATTTACAAACAAAGAGACAATAAACGACAGGGAGCTACAATACATGAAATTCTTAAATGAAATCATCTTATCTTCTTGATCATATTATATTAGCTTTTAAGTATTACACCACAGAACCACAGGGTCTACAAGCTAGGGCTGTCAAAAAATTCGAATATTCGTCGAATTTAAAATAAAAATCCACATTCGAATGCAAAAACGTTGCATTCGAATTTCAGGTGTGCGTTAAGGAGGCAGCCTTATCAGTGGAGCAGGAGATGCAATGACGATGTGTCATTGCATTTTAATGTTTTTGTTAGCCTATCCAGTTGAAGCCACTAGATGCGGTGCTGCTGCATTGTTAATTACAAATATTGCGGGAAAAGAGAACATCAATGCGGAGAAGATCTTGTTTACGTCAAAACTGAAACCAAGCCGTTCACACAGACCTTTCTAGAGGGACATCTATCACCGTTGCACTCGCGTCTCGCACAAGAGATCCGCATGTTTAGAAACCCATGTAAAATAAATGCAAGTTCAACTTTGAAAAAAACATATCTCGAGACTTTATGACGGGTTTTTTCCCCATCTGACCTGCAACTGGTGTTTTTAAATGAAAAATGTTCTCTGTGTGATTGGCGGTAACGCATTAGTAAAGAGAACATCAATGCGGAGAAGATCTTGTTTACGTCAAAACTGAAACCAAGCCGTTCACACAGACCTTTCTAGAGGGACATCTATCACCGTTGCACTCGCGTCTCGCACAAGAGATCCGCATGTTTAGAAACCCATGTAAAATAAATGCAAGTTCAACTTTGAAAAAAACATATCTCGAGACTTTATGACGGGTTTTTTCCCCATCTGACCTGCAACTGGTGTTTTTAAATGAAAAATGTTCTCTGTGTGATTGGCGGTAACGCATTAGTACCAGTGGTGGACAGTAACGGAGTAGTTTTACTTCGTTACTGTACTTAAGTACATTTTTCAAGTATCTGTACTTTACTGGAGTCGTTTTATTTTGAGTAACTTCTACTTCACTACATTCCAAAGCATAAGATCGTACTTTTTACTTCACTACATTTCATAAAACGTATCGTTACTCCTTATAATATAATCACGTGCTCCGAGACGCAGAAGCGGTGTCTGATTAATGAACGAACTGATTCTTTTCAATGAACCTTTTAAATCGGTTCGCAAATCGCACCAAAAGATTCATTCACGAATTGGAATGATCCGATTGCAGCTGTTCTCGAGTCGACAACTCACTGATTCAAATGATCCGTTTAGTGCGAGTCTCCAGTGAACTGAACTCACAAGTAAGAACCGGGAGATCTTGTGAGCGTGAGCGAGTCTGATGCTGTTAAAAGTAAGTTACTAATGTAGAATTTTAGGATTAATTATTGTAACTGAAAATCATATTTAGGTCAAAGCTGTCAGTTTTTT
>NW_015505375.1:305013-323810 GCF_001515645.1 Sinocyclocheilus grahami
AAAAACACAGATTCAGTATTCCTCAAAATGAATAAAAATAATGCAACTCAGAATATGACGCAAACCTGCAATAATTAAATGTTAAACAACACAAATATCCTTTATGTATTTAATCCCATTCTATTAACCAATGTCTTTGCTTCTGACCTTCGATGATCCAGTTCAACCATACTAATAAGCAAAAATTACTCTAGACAAACATTTGTGTCCTTTTTTTTATTGCTGAAGTGTGTTGAAATGTCTTCTTCTGCATTCTACTGTACGGAGGTAAATTTACTTTCCCTTCAACCTGAGGCTTATTCATTTCACTTTTGGTGTGAAAAGGCTTTTATATTTGCCAAAAATATAACTTTTTTATTTTAAAAACAAACAAGCAAGCCCTGTTCAGATTTTAAAAGTAACGCAAAAGTAACGTAACGCATTTCTTTCCATAAAAAGTAACTAAGTAACGTAATTAGTTACTTTTTTATGGAGTAACGCAAAATTGTAACGCATTACTTTTAATAGTAACTTTCCCCAACACTGGTTTTCGGCCCTTTGTATTAAACTATGTATACATACACTATGCTGTTTTGTTTATAGTTGTTTAAGCAACTTAATAATAATTGGTTTATAAACATTATTTTAAACATTATGCACTTTTTTTCACGGATAGTCATGTTATCTTATGCTCGATGCGCCCTCTTGTGGCCTCAGGAGAGAAGCCAAAAGCTTGTATTCACCCTAACGGAAATTATGCATTTTAAATTCGAATATAATTCGAATTTTTATAATATTTAAGCACAAAATTCGAATTTAGTTTTTCAGCCATTTTGACAGCCCTGCCCTACTACAAGCAATTTATTATTTTTTTTAATTTATTTAAATTATTATTATTATTTTTATTTTTTTTTTTTTTTAAAGCTACTACACATGAAAATATGCTGGTCAATTAATAAATGTATAGAATTTAGTTGCCCACCATGGTGTTTATGTGTAACTGTCTCTTTAAAAGGCCGTCATTGGCGCTGTGTTCAGCCACGTATCGCCACGTCTCTGCGCATGTGCGTCCGAGTCACTTCCGGGCTGGGTGCTGTTGTGTTGAGAGATCAACATCAGGCAGCTGCTATTTTTAATGACATTTACTGTCTGCCTGTCCTGGACATTCTCTTTACTTTAACAGACGTTGAATCTGTCTCAACATCGACGTTTAAAATACTAGCCAAAGCGGAGACTTAGCAGGATGAATTACATCTGGGAAGTAGTGGGAAGGCATCCAACAGGCCAACAGCCGACTGGAGCAGAAACAGTGAGTTTATTTACAGCATAAACAAATAAACGTGTGAACAAATAAAAATTTGTGCAGTTTATAAACAACTGAAAGCACCTGCTTATCGAGTCAATGACAAACATTACATAAGGCTAAACAGATCAGCAATTGTGTGTGTAAATACGAAAGCTTATGAATCAGGATTTCAAAATGACTCTTTCAAATCAGGCAGTGTTTATGTCTATGCTACCTTGATGTAAAGTAAGTTTGAATGACATATGTTCAGTTAGACTGTATGTTTGCTGTTTGGTGTGTTAATAGTTGTATGTGGTAGTTTTTTTTAGGTATGGATAATTTGACTTCACTTTATCCCATGCAATGACAAGGTATTCACAAACGTGTTGACAAAAAAGATTGTGTCTGTCTGTTCATTGTCAGATCCAAAAATTGTGTGACCGAGTGGCTTCATCCACCCTGTTGGAGGACCGAAGAGATGCTGTCCGTGCCCTCAAATCTCTTTCCAAGGTGACCAGCAATTAATGCTTTTCATGTTGATGTTAGTAATTGAGGTAATATGGGTGTTGTACTTGTACACTGCCATTTAAAAGTTTTAGTAAGGTAGTAAATTAAATACTTTGAAACAGAAAGGTTGCATTAAGGATTGTCCAATAAATGCTGTCATTTTGAACTTTGTATTCATCAAAGACCCCTGATAAAATGTATCATGGTTTCAACAAAAATATTAGGCAGCACATCTGTTTTCAACATTGATAATTAGAAGAAATGTTTATTGAGCAGCAAATCAGCATATTAAAATGAAATCTGAAGGATCATGTTGCACAAGACTGGGGTAATGGCTGCTGAAAAATTGTCATCACAGGAATTCATTGCATTTTAAGATAAACTGAAATGGAAAATGGCCATTTTAAATTGTAATAACGTTTTGATTTAATTATGCATTTAATCAATTAGAGGTCGGGACCAGTGTTGGGTGTAGCTTGTTACTAAGTAATTAGTTGCTGTAATTGAATTACGTTTCCCTTGAAAAAGTAAAGTAAGGGGTTACTCTTGTTTTTTCTGTAATTTAATTACAGATATTTCTTATGTAATTGAACTTAATACTGTTTATAAGCGGTAGAACATTTATATACAATACAATAGTGGATTTAACATCAAAATTTAAAGTCTAACCTTAAAATGCATGCTTTTATGTACCCTCTGAGTTAATAAGAATATTGGTAACACTTTAGTGTCCAATTCTCACTATTAACTAGTTGGTTATGGTTATTAGCATGAATATTACTGCGATATTGGCTGTTTATTATCATTTAAAAAGCACACATTAATGTCTTATTCTGTAAGACCTTATTCTATATTCGTAATCCTAGCCAATTCTTAAACTTAACAACTACTTTACTAAGTATAAATAAGCAGTCATTAGGAGTATATATTGAAGCAAAAAAATCAGTTAATAGTGAGAATTAGACCCTAACCTATAGTGAATAATTTATGTAATCTATTATTTAATTGAAAGAATTAAAAGAGGCGTTTCATGTCTATCCTTGTATCATTAACTTGTTCAGGTTGATATAGGATTTAGAAAGTAATAAGTAATTAAATACTTTTTGGAGAGAGTAATTTGTACAGTAATCTAATTACACTGTTGAAGATGTAATTAGTTACTAGTAACTAATTACTTTTTTAGAGTAACTTACCCAACACTGGTCGGGACCATAGTTAACTGTTTTATAAGTCTATATACACTGGGCACTGCTCAAAATGCATTGGTGATATTACAGTAAATGGAATAACAAAGTTGAAGGAAGGACTACAGTACATGCTGCCTAAATCTCACAGAATGATTTATATTTCACAAGCATGCCTTAAAGGCAATGTGAGATTTTTATTTATTTATTTATTTTGCCGTAAAATGCTTCCTCCTACACCTCCTAAAGCACTTTTGTCTCAGAAAAGAAATTTCTGTATTGACAGAAATATGTACATAAGAACATGTGTCAAATGGATGTATTGATTACAGAAATACCGTATGGAGGTTGGCACAATGGCTATGGACCATTTGGTTCGTATACTGCAGACTGACCGGTATGTTTCAAACTTTGGTCAAAAATAAAACATTCTTTGTAAAGACATTTGCCTCATAGTATGACTTGTCTTTGGTGATTATTTGAAACAGGGCAGACACAGAAATCCTAGGTTACGCTTTGGACACTTTGTACAACATTGTTTGCAGTGACGAAGAGGAGGAACCAGGTATGTTATATTCTTTATTTTGTCTGGTTCAGATATTGTCATGTTGGGATTTTAATTGATTTGTTTCAATGTCCATAAAGCATCTTGGGCTAATACAAGTCTTATTCTCTGATTCCAAATGAATTGTTTTCCTTTCAATTGTTCTTACAGTCCATAAACCTTGTTTCAGTCTGTTACTAGTCTCGCTCTTGCAGTTTATGTTTGATGAGCAGGGAAATATTGTATATCTGATCGTCCTCCTTTTTCTTTCCATGTTTAATCCACCAGATGATTCTGAAGGTAAAGCACTTTTTTGTGCATGATGCTGTCTAACCACTAGCCCACCCATGCTTTGAAATCCCTGTAGAATACCTCCACTATGCATTTGATACTCGGGGAATTTCACAGTTTCCCAATTCCATAAAACAGCAACATTTAGGCATTTTACATATAACAGTGTAATGGTTTCTGGTTCTAACAGACGTTCCGTTCAATTGAAAACATTCCCAAGTGCTAAAATGTTGTTTAGATGCCTAAATGAAAAGATGTGTAAATGAATGGCAACTCAAATCTAATTTACAACACTTCCAGATGTTTTTAAACCGGTCATATGCAGATTTTGTATTTTTAATAGTAGTTTCTGCTGCTGGTTGGGAGATTAGAAAATGATCCAAAACCTAAAATTTCTTTTGATCAATATATTCATTTAGCTACTTAAGAATTGGTAGCAGACATTTGTCCCTTATGTTCAATCAAAGATTGAGCTACTGCACTGATTACATGGTTTAGTTGTTAGTGGACTTACAATTTAATGATAATTAAATTGTAAGAATAAAATGAATAACATTGTCCACTAATAAACAATTATAATTTAACAATAATTAGCAATCATTTAATAATAATTGGATTTAGTCTGGTTTCATCTAAATATAGGGAACCGTATATTTAGCAATTTGTTATGTTGTTTACTTTTAATAAAGACCACGAAATCTAATTTCTATTGGAAACAGGAAAGAAAACGGACTCAAATCTAATTTACAACACTTCCAGATGTTTTTAAACCGGTCATATGCAGATTTTGTATTTTTAATAGTAGTTTCTGCTGCTGGTTGGGAGATTAGAAAATGATCCAAAACCTAAAATTTCTTTTGATCAATATATTCATTTAGCTACTTAAGAATTGGTAGCAGACATTTGTCCCTTATGTTCAATCAAAGATTGAGCTACTGCACTGATTACATGGTTTAGTTGTTAGTGGACTTACAATTTAATGATAATTAAATTGTAAGAATAAAATAAATAACATTGTCCACTAATAAACAATTATAATTTAACAATAATTAGCAATCATTTAATAATAATTGGATTTAGTCTGGTTTCATCTAAATATAGGGAACCGTATATTTAGGAATTTGTTATGTTGTTTACTTTTAATAAAGACCACAAAATCTAATTTCTATTGGAAACAGGAAAGAAAACGACACTTCCCAAGCTATGTCCTTGTCCTTGCTTTGTCCTAATGTCAATAGCATTTAGTGTTATACATTTTTCTCTGTGTGGAAGAGGTTAAGCTTTAACTGGTGTGTGGTTTTATTTATTTTTTCCAGTTTACTAACCTGTGGGTTGATGTGCGGCTGGACCTGAAAAATAAGCTTTTTAAAAGCTATTTGAGCATAAGAAGCAACATTCATGGGGTTCATTTCAGATTTTGTTGCTGATTTGAAATATGTAATTTAATCGTCTGCTTTTGTTTGAAAACACTGAGAATTACATGCAAAGTTCTTGTGATAAAACACAATTTATTTTTTGAAAGAAATTTTCAAATAATAAATGTGCAGTGAATTTTTTTATCACATTTCATATACAGTGTATATAAAATACATTACCGTTCCAACGTTTGTCAGTATTTTCTATTTGAATTTTTTTGTCAGTAAACATATTTATAATATTACAAAATTTCTGCTTCAAATAAAATCTATTCATCATAGAATCCTGGTAAAAAAGAACAACCATTGTTTTCACAAATACATTGTGAAGCCTAACATGGATAATAGTAAGAAATGTTTCTTGAGCACTAAATCAGGATATTAAAAAGATTTCTGAAGAATCATGCGAGTCATGAAAAATAGAAAACAGTTCTTTTAAACTAATAATATTTCAGTTTTACTGTTTTTATTGTAATTTTGTTTAAATAAATACAGCCTTGATGAGCATAAAAAATATGAATATTTAAAAAAATATTTATGTTTGAATTGGAGTGTGTGTGTATGTGTGTATATATATATATATATATATATATTATTTTACACATTTATTTAGCCAACTTAATGTGCTTTATAAACCAGCTGAGATATCAACAAAATGAAGTGCTGCCGACTATGCTGTTTATGACAGACAAAACAATGTAATCCAATAGACTACCACAATTAAGAATGATAGCCCACATATTCTCATTAAAAAATCAAACTGGACTTGGCTGTAAATAGAAAACACAAGAAACAAAACAAAAAGCAGGGCACCACATAGGGTGCATTAATGCAGTGGCAAGTCAGGATTCAGAAGCCAATGGTGCAGGTGCTGTTCACATAAGTTTCACATGTTCACGTTGGCACCCTGAAAATTAGTACTTAAAGAGATAATTCACCCAAAAATAATAATTTTATCTTCATTTACTCACTCGCACTGACTCTATTTCTGAATACGCTGGTCTCCGCTGACTTTAATTTTTGGGGGAACTAACCATTTAAAAAAAACATCTCCTGATACCTAAAGAAGTTTTAAAACCAAAGCATTAGTGGTCATTTGAAATGATTTTGGATTTGCTAGGTATTGCACTGCTTGCTTGCAATGTAACAACCAATATATACTTAAAGCGAACAATGTGACAACTCCAGCACCCTTTTGTTCAGTTAATCCTTGAGTAAGTGCCACTCCCAAAAATCTAAGCAGCCACAAAAGCTGTTTATATGTGGCTTGAGGTGACTATAGGTTTAGTGGTTAAAGACTAATATCGAAGACTATAGAAATACAAAGACGGTTCACTCCTATACTTATGAATGGGAGAAAGTGCAACGCACAATGTGGCAGAATAGTCCCGCCTTCTAAATGAAAGAGCCTATCGTTGATTGGTAAAGTCATTGCGTCACTGCAGCGGGCGGTAAAAGCTCCGGTTCCCATAGAAACCTGCGGCTGGACCTGAAAAATAAGCTTTTTAAAAGCTATTTGAGCATAAGAAGCAACATTCATGGGGTTCATTTCAGATTTTGTTGCTGATTTGAAATATGTAATTTAATCTCGAGTTCAGTGAGCTGTTTTTTAGATTTCAGGATTCCCCCATTCGTTTAGATAGGACTTGGTCTTGTTTGAGCTGCCCGGAGGTGTTGCAAATATGGTGGCCGCGTGGACCTTGAAAGGGACTTTGCTAATATGCAGCAAAATAAATACTTTTATTAAAGGAGACATATTATGCCCCTTTTTACAGTATGTAATATAAGTCTCTGGTGTCCCCAGAATGTGTCTGTGAAGTTTCAGATCAAAATACTCCACAGATCACTTATTATATCATTTTGTAAATGCCTATTTTGAGTGGAAGCAGAAACACGCTGTTTTTTGGGCCTGTCTCTTTAAATGCAAATGAGCTGCTGCTCCCCGCCCCATTTTCCAGAATAGAGCTGTATCTTTACAGCTCGGACCTGCTAAAAACATCTGTTTTGGTTCTGATTATCATGTTTATTTGACTGAAATCATGCGTTTTAAACCATATTAGTTTAAACTTCTGATATATGGTTTTCTGAGTGCACACATCCGAAGCACACGGACAGAAAGCGGCTGTCACAGCATGTGAGTACTAAACTAAGTTCTCATTCACACACAAGTTTACGTTAAAAACACACGAGTTACAAAAAACAGTCGGATATGTCTGTGAAGGTAAACAGCTGGGAACTAAATTGCATGTTTATTTTAGGACTGTGTGGCAGCAGCAATATACAGTAAATTAATCAATAAATCCACTGCTCTCTTGTCTCCTCTGAGGCTGGGACTGTAAATAGTGTTCTGTGCAGCCAAAGACAGAACAGTTAGCATGGTGTGCTCAAACTGTCGCCATGGCATTAGAACTGGTACAACGTTGTCGCTTGCGAAATCAAATGATGGCACCGTGGGTGTAAATTTACAGATTAAGGGGAGGTAATATTATAATGAGATCCCTTTGCCACGTCACCAAGGGAGCGAAATCAGACGTGCTCGTTTTCTCAGACGCTTGCAGAAAAAGGCTTAACAAAACTCTTTCACGTTTCCTTGGTTGGTAGATGCACCGGAGACCTGATTATAGCACTTAAAACCTGGAAAAGTCCGATTTTCATGAAATGTCATCTTTAAGCAAGGATGTATAAAATTGACAGTAAAGACTTATACATTGTTACAAAATAACAATGAAAACTGTTCTTTTAAAACTTTCTCTTCTTCAAAGAATCCTGAAAACAACAAATCAACATATTAAAATGGTTTCTGAAAGATTGTGTGACACTGAAGACTGGAGTAATGACTGTTGAAAATTCAGCTTTGTCATCACAGGAAAAAATTACATTTTAAAGGGGTCCTATTATGCTCTTTTACAAAGTCTTGATTTTGTTTTGAGGGTGTACTAAAACAGGCTCTCATACTAGGTTGTTCGAAAAACACATTATTTTTCTCATATTTTACATTATTACAACACCTCTCTCCCCAGTCTGGCATGAACGGCTCGAATAGTTCCTGTATCAAATGAAGGAACGCCTTCTGAAATACGAAATGTGCTGTGATTGGTTAGCTGGGCCAGTGTGTGTTGTGATTGGCAGCACTCGGTGGTCGGGAAATGTCATGCCCCTAACCATAGCCGCTTGATAGCTTTCAAATCAATTTGAGCACAATTTAAACCCGGATGATTGTAACCACTCTAAGTTCGTCTGCCTTGGGAAAGCTAGCGTGTCTCCGACATAGTAATAACACTCGTTGCCTTCTCTAGTGCAGCTCAACCAGGTCTCGTCCCATTCGTCGATCTTTGTGATATCACAAATCCCGGAAAATTTGTGTTGTAGTCCAAACGAGTCGTTCATTGTAGTTTTTGAAAAGTGATTTCTGTTAAATAAAATATCTCCTTTTGAAGTGGACTTTTGAGCTTTGTAACTTTGCAGATCTTTTATCTTTAATCTGGACCATTACAGATTAAAGTTGAAAAAGTGAAAAAGCATAATAGCACCCCTTTAAAATATTATAATGGAAAACAGTATTTTGTTTTGATAACATTTCATAATGTTACTGATTTATTGTTTTTGATCAAATGATTGCAGCCTTGGTGAACATTTTTCAAAAACATTTTAAAACAATGTATAGACCCACTGGGTCGGTTGGGATATTCATAACCCATTGCTTTGGCCACTTGAAAGTTGGAGGATAAATATTTCCAGACTTACGTGAACTCTATTTCTGTTCCTCACACCCCTGTTTTCATTTTTTTCATTTTACTCTCACATGTCAGTATCTGTGATGACTTTTGCTTCTTTATCATTATTTAAAGCTGTATGGATTCTTTTCTAGATATTTGGTTTCTAATGTTGTGTTTTCACACTCGATAGGAGTGTCCAGGTTAATGGATCTACTTGCTGACTCCAGAGAAGTTATCCGTAATGATGTAAGTGTTATTACTCTACATTAACATGAATGTTCATAGGCGAAGTGTTTTTTGAAGTTAAATGAAACCATTTTACTTTTTTCCCCATTAAGGGTCTCCTGCTGCTGCAGCAGTTAACCAAAGGCAACACTGCAATACAGAAAATTGTGGCTTTTGAAAATGCATTTGAGAGACTTCTTGAAATTATCACAGAGGAGGGTTCAAGTGACGGAGGTATACAGTTAACGGACACTTTTCAATTTTATAATAGAAAATGAGTTTCCATCCTGAATTGCCACAGATTGTTCATTAATCTTCACCTCACAGGTATTGTGGTGGAGGACTGTCTCTTATTGTTGCTCAACCTCCTGAAGAACAATAGCTCCAACCAGAATTTTTTTAAAGAAGGCTCCTATGTCCAAAAGATGAAGCCATGGTTTGAAGTGGGGGATGACAACTCTGGCTGGTCGGCACAGAAGGTCACCAACCTCCATCTAATGCTACAGGTCTGATATGAAGAATCCATTTAATATGTTGTTCCAATAAGATTTATTGTGGAATTAACATTTACTGTGAATTTAGTTTTTATGAAGATTACTTGAAAAGTTCAAGTTATCATAATAATAATAATGTTATTATTTATTAGTGTTTTTATTTTTATTATATTGATGATCCTGCAATATTACCCACCTTATTTTAATATAAGAGCTGGCATGGCTATTGGTCATTTGAATGTACGATTGATCCGGTGTCGTTTGCTTACATTTATTTGACTTGTATAAAAGCAGTCTGTTATGCTGCTTTATATTGCAACCTGTTAGCCTATTTGTCATCCTATTATTTTAATTCATTAGCTTAATCATAAATGCAATGTTTTTTAAACACAAAATAGCTAAACTGTTTACTGCACTTTGTTGTTCTTCTAGTTATCTACCTATACCAGCTAATGATTCTTTCATATTCCAAACAAAAAAAATCCAGGTTGCATAGGATCAACAGTCAGTGAGCATTGTTTTGTTATGTGAAGATGAGTTAAAATCTCTAGTTGTGTTTTCTCTCTGTAGCTGGTACGAGTGATGGTTTCTCCAGTGAACTCTCCAGGGGCCACAACCAGCTGTCAGAAAGCCATGTTCCAGTGTGGTCTCCTCCAGCAGCTCTGCACCATCCTCATGGCCACAGGTGTTCCTGCAGACATCCTCACAGAGGTCAGATTGCTGTCGGAACCTTATTTTCAAAGTTTACAGTGCTTTAGATTACTGCTGCGCTTCTATTGATATCAATAGGAATAGTGCACTGAAAATACAGAGAGTGAAACTCTCAAGCGCTTTGTCAGAGTGTAGTGTAGGCGAGCGAAAATATATCTGCGCTAAACTTTTTAGCCTCTAACTCAATCACTGGCAAGTGAAATCTAACAGTGGACATTATTTGGTCACCTACCACAATATTTAGTCACATGTAGAGAGTTTTGAACAGTACTTTCGATTTAAGTGCCCAAATCCATTCTGATGAATCCGTTTCAGTCTTAAAGGATTAATTCACATCCAGAATAAAAATTTCCTGATAATTTTGTCATCCAAGATGTTCGTGTCTTTCTTTCTTTCTTCAGTCACAAAGAAATTAAGTTTTTTGAGGAAAACATTCCTGGATTGTTGTCCATATGGTGGACTTAGTGGCAGCCAATGGGTTGAAGGTCCATATTGCAGTTTCAATGCAGCTTCAGCTCTACACATTCCCAGCAGAGGAATAAGGATCTCATCTAGCGAAATGATTGGTCATTTTCTAAAAGAAATAAAAATGTATGTACTTTTTAACCACAAATCCTCATCTTGGACTTAGTTTTTCATCTGTGCACTGCAGTTCTAAAAGGTAGGGTAGGGTGGAAAAACTCCATCTCATTTTCTCGTCCAACTTCAAAATCATCCGACATCATTGTTTACCTTTTTTTTGTAAAGGGTGTTTGACTTTGCATGTTCACTTGACGTTGTAAACACTGGGTCGGTACTTCCGCCTAGTTCACGTGTGACCTTTCCAACGTGATTACGTAATGCATGAGGTCGAGCTAGAAAATGACCGATTTTTAGAAAACGGCCAAACGTTTCACTAGATGAGATCCATGTTCCTCGGCTGGGATCGTGTAGATAGTGTAATTTGGGCCCTCAACCCGTTGGCTCCCATTGAAGTCCACTATATGGAGACAATCCTGGAATGTTTTCCTCAAAATCCTACATTTCTTTTCGACAAAAGACATGAGCATCTTGGATCACATGAGAGTTGTAACGATCTGATTTATCGGCCGAATTACATGGATTTAAAATGGGGTCAGATTAAACTGGGTAAAATAAGTGTTTTAAAAAGATGAGACAACAACAAACGTAGAATTAGTAAATAGTGCATTTACATAATGCACAAGGAACTTAAAACAACACAATAAAACTAGAATAACTTAGGCTGTTAAAAGCCGATTGTCCATTTGAATCGTACGCCCTCAAACAGTCCTTAAGAATCCTAGTGTGTTGAAGTCCCAAGGTAAAAGTGTCCACTGGTGTATATACAGTCCAAAGTAAGTGATAATCCAAGATGTGTGAAATTCTGGAATGGTAAATCCTGAAATAACTCTATATAATCCAGCGAGTGCAGTGGTTTGGTCAATGACCCTCATTGTTTGACATGCTGCTTTCTTTATACTGGTCTAGTTCCTTATTTCTGTCATGTGATTGATCACGTGAGAGGCAGACCCATTTACATTTAAAGACATACACACACATTAAAATGAATAAGAGGAATACAATGGCTTAGACCAGTGTTTCCCAACCTTTCTTTAGTCGCGGCACCCTTTGGAAATTTGAACAAATTTGCGGCACCCTACAAAATAAATTGTCACAATATTTGAATTTCTAACTTCGATATGATACTTTGAAAAGTATCATAAGGAAGAACTGCAGAATATACTATCATACAGATATTTTTAATATTATAAAAAAGAATTGTCCATCAATGGTGGCAATCAGTAGGCTAATTTCTAATGAAAAGAACAATTTATATGACAGATTTTAATGTAGGCTTTTATTCATATGTAAACATTGTGAGATAGTTAGTTATAATGGTAATTAAACAAAGTTTTGCTCTCTCAGATTTTACAGCTGGGTAATTTTGTTGCAGTAGCATGAGATAGCGTGATTTAAAACTTTGAATTGAATAAAAAATGACAAGTAGGCTAAGCAGTTAATAATAAAATAAGAACAAGTAAAGACATTACTAATGATAGCACAAATTAAAAAAATCACGATAGGCCTACAAATGAAATAAATTGCTTTTTTAGTTTTTCAGGTAGGTCTAACACACAGTAGGGCTATTAAGAGATTTTTTTTTTTTTTTTTTTTACCAATTATCCAAATAATGCTTAATCCTAGAAAGCTATTATTATCAGAGGACACGTGAGCATAACGGTAGCAGATCAATGAATGAGAGGGCAGCATTACCAGAGTTGCCCATTTACCACACCTTGTTACAACAGTAGGGCTATTGCAGACAGAAACAATACTGTACTACATAGATGTATCCTGTCAGCTCGATTTTTGAGTGGACTTTGCTGTTCCGATGAGCATGAACGGTATATGAGTGGAGCACTCACATGGGCCGTGAGCGACTGAGCGGAGCTCACATACGCATAGAGTGGGATAATACGCAGAGCGTCACACCACGTGAAAGTGAATCCTGAGCGGTGAACTAGTTTTCAGCAGCCGAAATTTCAGTGCATCTCTAATTATTGGCGACATCAAAAATGGATATTATATAATAGCTGCTTTTTTGAACATTTTGGCAATTTAAAAATATTAAAAAAGTTTTTTTTTTTACATGGCACCCCTGCTCTCGACAGACAGCACCCCGGTTAGGAAACACTGGCTTAGACAACATGTAAAACCATTAAAATATATAGAGATAAAACCATCTTTATATATATATATATATATATATATATTGAGCGGTATAAACATGTGTCCTTGTGTGACAGTGTCACAGAGTGAGTAAATTAACAGGAAATCTTTATTCTGGAAGTGAACTAACCCTTTAAGTGAAGATTAAAGTTAAAGTCTGTTCATTTTTGTCATTCAGTGTGCAGTATTGTATAAATGTGGGTGTGCGGACTCCAGTAATGTTTCACTTGTGTCATTACTATAGCAACCAGTGTACATGCATCAGATAGTGAAACCACTGTTCAAAGAAATGTATCCCTATTAAGCACTTACGAAGTAAGGGGTCATTCACACAATACACGTTTTTGCATTTAAAATTGAGAGGCACAAGTAGTGGAATGTAAAAAGAATGCATTGTCTCAGTGTAACTAATTTAAAAAATGCAGTGCTCACGTGCGAGATACTGAAAATGATGCGAGATGTTAGCAAAACTGTCAAAAACATTACCCCTAACTGTGCAGCATTCAGTTAAAAAAAAGTGCAGTATTGCGCCATGTACACAAAGCTACTGTTTTTTACTTCTTTTTAACTGTATCAAATATCACTACCAGTGATGTACCAACTGAAATGTTTAAAGTAATTTCTATTTGTCTTTCTTGTGCAGACCATCAATACTGTGTCAGAAGTCATACGTGGCTCTGAAGTGAATCAGGACTACTTTGCATCAGTTAACGCGCCATCCAATCCACCAAGGTCTGGTTTGTCCTTAGCACTGTTTATTGAAACAGTAACCAAAAAAGAAAGAGTTGGTAATATGAACATATTGGCTGTTTCCTCCAGGCCTGCGATTGTGGTTCTTCTAATGTCGATGGTGAATGAGAGACAGCCGTTTGTTCTCCGCTGTGCTGTACTTTACTGCTTCCAATGCTTCCTGTACAAGAACCATAAAGGACAGGGGGAGATTGTAGCCACACTGCTGCCCTCCACTATAGATGGTAAGGGTTGCCCTGACTAGTTCTGCCATTAAAGGGTTAGTTCACCCAAAAATAAAAATTAGCCCATAAATTACTCACCCTGAAGTCATCTTAGGTGTATATGACTTTCTTCTTTCAGACAAATCCAGTCGGAGTTATATAAAAATTATCTTTGATCTTTCAAGCTGTTTAATGCCACTCAGCGGGGGTTGCATGCATCAGTCCAAAAGAAGTTAAATAAAAAGCGCCCATCCATAAAAATTTGCCTTACATGGATCCGGGGGGTGAACAAAGGCCTCCTGTAACGAATCGATGCGTTTTTGTAAGAAAAATATCCATATTCAAAACGTAATAATCACTTTAATGTAGCTTGCACCAACAGTTAGCATTTGGCCAACAGTTAGCATTTTCCAAGATCTCCTACTGCACCTTTAACTTCTTTTGGACTGATGCATCCAACACCCGCTGAGTGGCATTAAACCGCTTGAAAGATCAAAGACAATTTTTAATATAACTCCGACTGGATTTGTCTGAAAGAAGAAAGTCATATACACCTAGGATGACTTGAGGGTGAGTAATTTATGGGCTAATTTAAATTTTTGGGTGAACTAACCCTTTAATTGATGCCTTGGTGTCGAGTATTCATGCATCACTTGACTTCATTTGGTTATGTTTTATACATGGGAACAGTAGGAGGACAATTTCTGTCCAAAAACTGTGTCCCATTGTAGCTGTTATTTTCTTTGTGAAATGATGCTATAATTTAACCAACTTAAATAACCATCCGAAAGATAACCACCAAAGTTATTTTGTTTGTTTTTTACGGTTTAAATTTTTGATCAAACTTTTACATTAAAAATAATTTTTTTCCCCTTGTCATTTGTGTATATTTTATGACCCCTGTCATGTCTCTCTGTCATCAGCTAACTCTATCTCAGCGGGACAGTTATTGTGTGGAGGTCTGTTCTCAGCAGACTCTCTGTCAAACTGGTGTGCCGCTGTGGCTCTAGCTCATGCGCTGCAGGATAACCTCACCCAGAAAGAACAGCTGCTACGGGTACAATTGGCCACCAGTCTCGGCAAGCCACCCGTTTCTCTTCTCCAGCAGTGCACCAACATCCTGTCCCAGGTACCCTCTCAACTTTAAAATGTGGCAGTGTGTGTTTTCATGGCTGTTTAGTCGACATTTTGGGTTTAAGGCTCTGAGCTTGTGGACTTTAGTCAAGGGTATTGAAACTTTTGGATTTTTTACCTCAGTAATTCTACCGTACTATCCACTTTTTTTTTCATACACTCACTGTTGAAAAGACCAGACTATGTTGTGTTTGTTCTCAGGCTTGGGGGGGGGGCATTTTCTGTGAAGGTCTTTTAAAAAGACCCCAATGGTAATTTAAATTAATTAAATAAAAAAAAGTTTACATGGATTCAGAGGAATAAAGAAAAACACTTCAAGAGAAAGAATAAATTTTTTTGGTAAAGGCACTAATTTGAACCGTAATATTTTTAAATATGCACCATTTGTCTTATTTGTATGCAGAATGTTGCAAACACACAAAAAAAATGCCTTCCTGTCTCATCACATTAATTTTAAAGAATTACATGAATCACATAAATGACAGCATGTATTTTCGATTCAAAGCTAAATTTGACAAAAAGGTTGAGCAGTTTTTATCACTGAATATTACTGTTTGTCGTGAACATTTCTTTTCGTAAATCAATTAAATAATAAATGTGACCCTAGATCACAAAACCAGTCATAGGTAGCACAGGTATATTTTTAGCAATAGCCAACAATACATTGTATGGGTCAAAATTATCGTTTTTTCCTTTATGCCAAAAATCATTAGGATATTAAGTAAAGATTAAAGGGTTAAAGTAGCCCCCAAAGTATATCAAAACTCACAATATGTCATTTTCCATACCTAAAATACATATTTTACAGTCACTGTGATGCAGATTGATCATAAACCCAACTACAAAGCTTCCTACCAGTGGCCATCCTTCACAAAACTTAACATCTACCACAGTTTTATCATAGGTAGAATGCAAAATGTTTCAAAACAAGCATTTCAGTCAATTGTAATTTATGCAATATTTCAAACCTGTAACCCATGGGAGAAAATCAACCCACCGCAACAGTTTAAAATCAGCCCAATTCCGTGCAAAAACTGCAGATTTGCCAACCCTGCATCCAACATGAGCTGCATCCAAAGTGATTTAAATACTCCGCATATTGATAGCGGCTCCCTGATGCGCAAAAATGGTATGCAATATTAGAATATTTGTGGGAGCAGGTAATGGTCAGAAATTCAGCGGGAGTGGGATTAAGAAAACAGTCTGGGGCAGGGCTCTAATACAAAACGCACACAATGAATGGCGACTGAAATCCCGGACATTTTGGGTGATTTAGCAATCCCGGCCAGATGCAATTTTTTAGGTCTAAAGAAAGGACATGTCTGATGAAAAGAGGACGTATGGTCACCCTCCCTTAATTTCTATGGTGGTTACGGCCCTGGCTAGACCAGCACCAAACCAGCATAAAAAGGCCTAGACCATCAAGTTCATACTGGTCTAAGCTGTTTTTTCAACAGGTGTGTGGGGCAAGTGTCTCAAATTTTGGAGACACTTTGAACTCGTATGGGAATGGTACCTTGTGGTTGTCACTAAATTTCAAAATGAAATGTGCTGTGGTTTTTGCAGGGTGATAAGCTCGACCGGAGGGTGAGTATTTCAGCGTGGACAGTTTAATGTGATGGTGTGGCTTGGCCTCATTTTCCACATTGGGGGTTCATTAGGTGTTTTGTGTTCTTTCTGTTTGCTGTTTCTGCCATGTTTGTTGTGTCTCCTTACTGACCCTGGCAGCCCTGGCTTTGACCATTTGATTTTCAACTGCTGACCGCATGCTCTGGTCTTTCGGGCTTGTTCTGGAAGATACAGATGTTTCGGACTAGGGATATGCCGGTATCAAATATCATGTTGCGATTAATTGCTAATCCTTTTATCACGGTATACGGTATTATCACGGTATTGAAATTTAGTTTCAAAAAAGTGTTGTCATAATACAGTATAACAGGTTTAATAACTTTTTTCTCATAACAAAAATAACTGAACATTTAAAAACAATAAAGCAATACACAAAAAATGTATAGTTAAACTTTTTACACAGATTAAAGTGCAAAAGAATTATAAAGACCAATAGGTATCACTTTACAATAAGATATCATTAGTTAACCTTAGTTAATGCATTAACATTCACAATGAGCAATAGCTACATTTGTTACAGAAGTTATTAATCTTTATTTAAAAAAATACAACTCTTAGTTCATGTTAACTCATTAAATAACACAGTTGCAACTTTTGATTTTAACAAAGTGTTATTAAATATTGGAATTACCCAAGATTAATGTATGTTTAGAAGATTTTTTTCATTGGCAGTTTATGTTAACTAATGAAGCCCTAATGTAAAGTGTGACCGAACAATAAAGAATCAAATCACTTTCAAACAATATTTAGGGCATGTTGTAGTCCAGAATAAAATGTAAAAAAATGTAAAAATAAATGGCCTATTAAGTTTAAATATTTGGCGCTGTGATGAACACCATAGCGAATACACAAATCTGAATGGCTATTTAAATCATTTAAATAGGTTTTATAATATAATAATTAGGGATGCACGATATATCGGCCACCATATCGGTATCGGCCCATAGAGCGTCTCACGCGCTCCGCCATGCGCTTCTCATCCGTGCTTGTTTACATCAGAGTGCACACGTGTCTGTGACACAGCATACAGCGGCATTGTGCATTGTGACCAGTTGATGGGGAAACTTCCGTTTTATTGATCTATGGCGCATTCATTTTGATTCTTTACACGTGTAATGATGTCCAGTGACTTGTTTGCATTATTTATGCATAATTTTATTTATTTGTAAGACTTTTTTATGACTAAATTTGGTAATGGGAGAGTAAAATTATTTTTTAAACGTACACCGTTCAAACTAGGCTGCTTATGTTGAAGTGTTCGGGATGTGGTTTTTAATGATGAGACCTTTTTTGTAATCAGGCTCTCAAAAAGTATATAACAATTTGGATATAGATTTATCGGCCAACATATCGCTTATCGGCTTTCAAAAATAAAGAATAATCGGTTATCGGTATCGGCCAAAATTTTCATATCGGTGCATCCCTAATAATAATTAAAATTTGTTTCCGGGGTAACAGCTGCATTATGTTTAGCGCCTTCTGCTGTCAGAGTGAATGTGCGATTCCATCCAGAGCGTCTCACGCGCTCCGCCATGCGCTTCTCATCCGTGCTTGTTTACATCAGAGTGCACACGTGTCTGTGACACAGCATACAGCGGCATTGTGCATTGTGACCAGTTGATGGGGAAACTATTCTTAAAATGCATTCAAAATTCTGAATAATTTGTAATAAATAATTATTCTCTGTATTTTGAAGTGCCTACGATAACAATATCGTGCATGTTCATTATCGCGATGTATCGCATTACCAAATACCAGCACATACCGGCACATGTCTATTTCGGACTCAATCTGTGAAATCTGTACTGTTATTTACCCATTTTCAGGTGGCTGCAAGTCCAATGAGTTGATGACAGCAAATATTCATTCAAAACTAATTTTTCTGATTGCTTTCTCTGCTGCCCAGTACTTTCCTGTTTTGCTTTTGTGATATATATATATATATATATATATATATATATATATATATATATATATATATATATATATATACATATATA
>NW_015505375.1:323878-362223 GCF_001515645.1 Sinocyclocheilus grahami
ATATATAAACATGTTGATTATTTTGTGTCAGTTGTTGAGCAATTAACTCTCTCCCGTCCCGGCATCTGTGTTACTCTTATGTCATGATTTAGTCATGACTGCAGTTTAACACTGAGAAAAGTGACTTATCTCTTAAAGTTTCCAGTGTGCTTTTTTTTTTAAACCCATAATTCATATAAGCTCACACTTACAGATGCTGTTTCTTTGAAAAATTGTTGAAAAGTTGAAGCATATTTTGAACAATAAATCCCACTGCATAGTGTTTGAATGGAAATGTACATGCTTCATTTCAAACTCGAAATTATTGCATACATTCAAAAGTTTCCGGTTAGGTTTTTTTTTTTTTTTTTTTTTTGTAAAGAAATATACTTTCAGCAAGGACACATTCAATTGATCAACAGAAGGAGTAAAGACATTTATAATGTTTGTATGTCAAATAAATACAGTTCTTTTGGAGAAAACGTATTACGATTTTGTAGAAAATGTTTCTTAAACACCAAATCAGCATATTATTATGATTTCTGAAGTATCGTGTAATGTTGAAGACTGGAGTAAATTTTAAATTACATTTTAAATATACTGAAACAGAAATGGTTCTCTTAAATTCTAATAATATTTCACAATATTACTGTGTATTTTTACTGTATTGGGGATCAAATAAATGCAGCCTGGCTGAGCATAAGCGGATAAAGACTATAGAATACCCAAGACGTGTCACTTGTATAGTTTTGAATGAGGAAAAATGCAACGCTCAATATGGCCGCTCTATCGAACGAAGCCCCGCCTTCTGAGCAAAAGAGCCAATCACTAATCAGTAAAGTCAGCGTGTCACTGCAGCTGTCATTTGAAGTTCCGGTTACTATAGAAACAATCAGCGTTCTGAGACATGCGCCTAGGACTGTGCATGCGCACTGGCTGATCTAGCCTGAAAAATACGCTTTTTATAACGCCATTTGAGCAATATAAACAACATTTATGACACAGTTGTTGTCAGATTTCATTGGTGATTTCAAATATGAAATTTAATCATAAGCTTAGTGAAGAGTTTTAGCGAATTTGATGTTTCCCCAGTCAAAGAGATAGGAGTTGCACTTGCATGCCCGAGAGGCCTTTCAAAGATGGCCGCCGAGTGACATGACTAAAAACAAACATTTAAACGGTAGTGTAAGTAATGCATATAAAGGCCAATTCACACCGCACAGACAGACGTCAACAAACACGTTTATTGGGTTTTTTAGTTCAGTGTGTTACCCCTGTCAGTGTCTGTTGCAGTTGGTCAGAGTTTGTTTTTTACCCGACTGAACATGTTCAGTCAGCGTTTGTTGGTGTCTGTTGGGGCAGTGTGAACATGACCGTTATTTTTCATAAAATTCTGAATCCAACAGTCAACGTGTTTGTTGGCGTTTGTCTGTGTTCGGTGTGAATTGACCTAAAGTGTATTAACACTGAAATATGCAGTGAGGTGTAGTGTGTACGAATATCTGGATGTAGTTCTTAAACTAAAAATACAAAGTCAAATTATAAATACTTTTTAAACTCAGTCACAGCTTTCTTTAAGAAGAGGAGAGGCTAAACATTAATTTGGCACGTAATTATCGGCAACTGAAAAACATAAATTAAGTATTTCATAAAGTAGATGGTAGCATTATAATAGTGTATTAATACATAATTTGGGATGCAACTCTTGTCTTGTCTTTCCGTAGAGGCTGTGTTTCAGTTTGAGGCACTCCAGATTTTGTGTTTTTGTTCCGAGTATCTCAGTGGATTTGAACTTGTGTTGGATGTTTCCTTCTCCTGTTTTTTCACATAACTTATAAATATTTTACATCTTTGTTTTATTAATGGAAAGTCTTTTTTTTTAGGTTATCCTGATGGCATTTTATCCTCAAAAGCTAATTAACTCAAAGTGTGTGTGTGTGTGCGTGTGCGTGCACACACTGGTAGATAGTTCAGAAAATTGTCAAATCTTGGAAAGCCTTTAACCTTTTCCTTTGACTTTTGAATAAAACTCATCTGTTATTCACAGTTACTGATTGCAGATATGCTGTGATAGAACGTGGATTGGGTTTTTGGTAACTTAAAATCGAAATGGCACACACAATCCGTTCTCTCTGTCTGTTTTTGTTTAGTCTTAAGCTCATAGATGTTGAATATAATTTGACCCTCTAACAGCAAACATTTTTCAGTTTGTAATTCTCATTTTATTATCTGTAAATTCAGTTGATGTCCATTATAGCAAAATTTGGTAGTTTTGTATGTTGTCTGAGGTCCTCTGGGGGTTCCATCCTCTCTGAATTAAACAGTACATTTTGTTGCTGAGCCTTAAAGAAAATTTTATTACTCATATGACCCTTTTACCTCATCCATAATGTTTTCCCCATTTTCTGTGGTTCTTTATTTGTTCATAGGTATGATAACAAAAGCAGTGCTTAGGTCAAGCGAGGAAGAGAAAAAGGAAGAAGAGGTGAAGAAAACACTAGAACAGCATGACAGCATTGTAACCCAGTACAAAGAGTTGATTCGAGAACAGGTAAAACTACATCAAACTATATTCCATTCTCACATTTATGTCTGTGCAAGGTTTCAAAGTAGTCCTATTGATATTTTAATGCATGTAGTATATTCAATTATTTTGGGTTATTCATGAAGCAACAATAATTTGCACACCTCATCAGTCTATTTTATATGAAAATCATAAGCTCTGTTGAAAAAATCTATTATTTCCCAGCTTGTAAAAAAGTAATGTTGCACATAATTGTCTCTCCTTTTTATAAGATGTTGTTTATTGAATATTTGATTATTATCTGTACCTGTCATAAAGCTGAAATGCCAATACACTTAAACTCAAATTATTATTTATGTTGTGATACAGCCAGTGCACCTTGAGCAACTTTTGTGAAATGACCCCTTCAAATATGATATTCAAAAGTGTGCATATGTGACCAAGAAGAATTGACGAACAGATAATTATTTTCTATATTTATTTCGAGCTCTGATTGCTGCCATAGGTAGCCCTGCTGGATCTTAATCCAGAGAAGTGAATCCTTATGTATTTGGCTTGGAATATGGCTAATATGATTATAGTATTATAGGGCTATAATTGTCATAAGGATGACTAAACATATGCAACTTATGACCGCAGAAAAGTGGGTTACCCCTGCTTAAACACTGGTTTCTCTTTCCTCTGTAGGGTTTTAGAAGGAAAAATAGGCATATGTTTAAATTACACATTCATTTTCCATTTCTCCTCTGTTCATCTCCGTTTAATTGCAGGATTCTCAAATAAATGAGCTGAAGGAGCAAGTAACATCGCAGAGTTCCCAGAATGAAAAGTTGCAGAACACCATAACACAGCAGTTCTCGCAGATCCAGCAGCACAAGGATCAGTATAACATCCTCAAACTCAAACTAGGTACTGAGCAAATATCAGATCTATATCAGTAGTATTTGCAATATTTTAGTAGAAGTTACTGTTACAATTGGTCTACTCTTTCTTCACATTCTGTAGGTAAAGATAATCAGCAGACAGGTAATCAGGCAGAGGCAGCACATGTGAACGGCGTGCAACCAGAGGAGCTGAGCCAACTCCGAGAACAACTTGAGGAACTGCAAAGACAAAACCAACTGCTGCAGACACAGCTGACTGAAAAGGACTCTCTAATAACCAGCCTGGTATGAGTGTGTTCGAAAATTCTAAATTGAAATGTATTTTCTATTGGTATTCTAATATCTTAGACTTTTACAGTAGCATTTACGATATCATTCAAACGTTCGGGATCATTATGTTGTTGCAGTGAATTTCTTATGCTCACCAAGGCTGCATTTATTTGATCAAAAATACAGTAAAACAGTAATATTTTGAAAGAATTGTTAACGGTTTAAAATAATTTTAGTATACATTAAAATTGTATTTATTCATGCTATGGAAAAGATGAATTTTCTGCAGCCATTACTCAAATCTTCAGTGTCACATGATCCTTCAGAAATGATTCTGATATACTGATTTGGTGCCCAAGAAACATTTACTATTACAATGTTGAAAAAAAGTTGTCCTGCTTGATATTTTTGTTGTAACTGTTTAATGTTTTTGAATGTTTTTGTGTGTGATACTTGTGTGAGAAAAATCATACTGACCCAAAACTTTTGAACTGTAGTGGTGTATTTGGAAATATTTGGTTTGTGCCCAACAGAAAGCTGAGGGAGTACCATCAGCAGAGGGTTCAACTTCAGAGGTCACAGAATTACAAAAGGTAAAATTCCAACCTTTCTCTTCAATATATTTCATACAAAATACTAATATTATAGACAAAACACTTGAAAATAAAAAAATTTATGTTTGATTGCAGGAGGTTGAGTTGCTGAAAGCACAGCTGCAGAGCCAGACCGCAGAGATCACACAACTACAGAGTGAAAGACAGGAGCTACTCAGAGGATCTGAGACCACAGTAAGCGTGTTCCAATAATTGTACAGACAGTACACTCCACCACACTGCAGTCTCAGCTTCAGATAGCATTCCAACAGACCACCTATATTTCAATCTCAAAATCGTAAAATCCAGTCTAAAGGAGTCATCATGGGCAGGCTTTTTTTCAAATCGCTTCCCAAATTATGAAAATTTATTTTCTAAATAATAATTAACAAAATAAAATTGGCAACTGTGAGAGCAGTGCAGCACCCAGACAGTTTAAAGAGGGGACACCTCAGGCCATGAGCAGCAGTCGGGTACATAGGGATGTGCGATATGAATCATCTACAAACATATCATAAATGTGTCACTCACTTTGCAAAAAAACAAGCCTTGAGAGGGCATGGTTTCACTGCGTGGATTAGCCTGTTAGAATGCCAGTGAAAATAGTTTCAAACAAAGCCACAGCATAAACATTGTGCATCTCTGAGCAACACACAGTAGTGTTTTGTTATTGAATGAGTCTGTGTTTTTAATGAATCATTTGAGTGAGTTATTCAATTATCCATTCATAAAGACAGTGATTTGCTTCATTTCTGAATGAATCATATGCTTTGAACAGATTTGTTTGAATTATTCAATGATTCATTTACTCATTAAGACAAGAACTTACCACCATCTACTAATTGTTTTGGTTTCATATTTAAAGTTTTATTAAAATATTACTTTAAGTAACTCCTGAAATTTCAAGCAAGTATGATACTAAATTGAAATTTGATTCAAAATGGGGAAACAAATCTCACAGTGAGTCCACCAGAAAAACTAAATTGTAATCCTACAATACACAAACATTTTCAAATTGCACTAAATTTTGTGTTTTAAGGTACTTTTAAAATATAATTTATTTCTGTGATGGCATATCTAAATTTTAGCATCGTTACTCCAGTCTTCAGTGTCACATGATCCTTCAGAAATCATTCTAATAAGCTTGATTTGATGCTCAAGAAACATTTCTTATTAGTAATATTAAAAACAGATTTGTTTTCAGGATTATCATAGATTTGGTGAAAAAGGTGTTTTTTTTTATCAAAGTTTATTTGAAATGAAAATATTTTATAACAGTGTAAAAGTCTTTATTGTCCCTTTTGATGCATCCTTGCTTAATAAAAGCATGATATTTAAAAAAATTCTAACGGACCTTAAACTTTTGAACGATTGTGATTGTGCTTATTAGTTCAGTGTTGTCTTTCTTTCAGGCTGCAGTTCCAGGAGAAGACGGTGAGTAAAACAGTAATATTTTGAAAGAATTGTTAACGGTTTAAAATAATTTTAGTATACATTAAAATTGTATTTATTCATGCTATGGAAAAGATGAATTTTCTGCAGCCATTACTCAAATCTTCAGTGTCACATGATCCTTCAGAAATGATTCTGATATACTGATTTGGTGCCCAAGAAACATTTACTATTACAATGTTGAAAAAAAGTTGTCCTGCTTGATATTTTTGTTGTAACTGTTTAATGTTTTTGAATGTTTTTGTGTGTGATACTTGTGTGAGAAAAATCATACTGACCCAAAACTTTTGAACTGTAGTGGTGTATTTGGAAATATTTGGTTTGTGCCCAACAGAAAGCTGAGGGAGTACCATCAGCAGAGGGTTCAACTTCAGAGGTCACAGAATTACAAAAGGTAAAATTCCAACCTTTCTCTTCAATATATTTCATACAAAATACTAATATTATAGACAAAACACTTGAAAATAAAAAAATTTATGTTTGATTGCAGGAGGTTGAGTTGCTGAAAGCACAGCTGCAGAGCCAGACCGCAGAGATCACACAACTACAGAGTGAAAGACAGGAGCTACTCAGAGGATCTGAGACCACAGTAAGCGTGTTCCAATAATTGTACAGACAGTACACTCCACCACACTGCAGTCTCAGCTTCAGATAGCATTCCAACAGACCACCTATATTTCAATCTCAAAATCGTAAAATCCAGTCTAAAGGAGTCATCATGGGCAGGCTTTTTTTCAAATCGCTTCCCAAATTATGAAAATTTATTTTCTAAATAATAATTAACAAAATAAAATTGGCAACTGTGAGAGCAGTGCAGCACCCAGACAGTTTAAAGAGGGGACACCTCAGGCCATGAGCAGCAGTCGGGTACATAGGGATGTGCGATATGAATCATCTACAAACATATCATAAATGTGTCACTCACTTTGCAAAAAAACAAGCCTTGAGAGGGCATGGTTTCACTGCGTGGATTAGCCTGTTAGAATGCCAGTGAAAATAGTTTCAAACAAAGCCACAGCATAAACATTGTGCATCTCTGAGCAACACACAGTAGTGTTTTGTTATTGAATGAGTCTGTGTTTTTAATGAATCATTTGAGTGAGTTATTCAATTATCCATTCATAAAGACAGTGATTTGCTTCATTTCTGAATGAATCATATGCTTTGAACAGATTTGTTTGAATTATTCAATGATTCATTTACTCATTAAGACAAGAACTTACCACCATCTACTAATTGTTTTGGTTTCATATTTAAAGTTTTATTAAAATATTACTTTAAGTAACTCCTGAAATTTCAAGCAAGTATGATACTAAATTGAAATTTGATTCAAAATGGGGAAACAAATCTCACAGTGAGTCCACCAGAAAAACTAAATTGTAATCCTACAATACACAAACATTTTCAAATTGCACTAAATTTTGTGTTTTAAGGTACTTTTAAAATATAATTTATTTCTGTGATGGCATATCTAAATTTTAGCATCGTTACTCCAGTCTTCAGTGTCACATGATCCTTCAGAAATCATTCTAATAAGCTTGATTTGATGCTCAAGAAACATTTCTTATTAGTAATATTAAAAACAGATTTGTTTTCAGGATTATCATAGATTTGGTGAAAAAGGTGTTTTTTTTTATCAAAGTTTATTTGAAATGAAAATATTTTATAACAGTGTAAAAGTCTTTATTGTCCCTTTTGATGCATCCTTGCTTAATAAAAGCATGATATTTAAAAAAATTCTAACGGACCTTAAACTTTTGAACGATTGTGATTGTGCTTATTAGTTCAGTGTTGTCTTTCTTTCAGGCTGCAGTTCCAGGAGAAGACGGTGTCTACACAGAAAAGATTGCAGAGTTAGAGAGCAGGCTCTCTGCTCAGACAGCTGAGACACAAAAGCTCAAGGTGACTTGCCCTTGAGGAATGGCCGCCTTCCTTTTTTTCATCATTCACTCGTTTACTTATTTTATGTGCTTTTACATTTAACATCATTTCCCATTTAACACTTGCTCTTTTTTTTCTGTCCTTCCCTGTCTTTCAGGGGGAAGTTAAAACTCTTCTGGAGAGTAAGGAATTGATGGAGAAAGAGCTTGCTTCAGCCACGAGCACAGCTGCCATCATGCTGTCAGAGAAGAGCAAGTTGCAGCAGGAGGTGCAGGAGTCCAAGAAGGAGCAGGACGATCTTCTCATGCTACTCGCTGACCAGGACCAGAAGATTCTGAGCCTGAAACAGAGACTCAAGGACTTGGGAGAGACGGTACATTCCTCACAACAATGCAGAACACAGTTTCACTGGCTTTGTATTCACCAAATGTCTTTTTGTCTTCTTGCATTTCTTATTATTCTTCTTCTTATTCTTATTGACTTTTTCCCCACAGATTGAAGATGAGGATGATTTGGATTCAAGGGACCAGTTTGATGATGATGACGAAGAAGAGGAAGAAGAAGAGTGTGATGAATAAAAAAAGTATTGATTTAATAGTGGTAGTGAAAGACTGCTATTAACCTGTCACTTACACGCTTAGAGAAAGAGATTGTAAGCCTTGGACCGTAGAGCTAATCTTCTGATTTTTAGAAGAATCACCTATTTCTTTACTTTCTTCATAACTGCATTTTAATTTTTAGAATTTATTTTGCAGTGGACAAAACAATCCAACTAATTGAACCAGACCCATTTCATTTTAAAGAAGCTTTGAATTTATTCAGATAATAAATACAGATGGATACTTTCTTTTTGATCAACATTCCCAGTGCTTATGTCCTGGTAACGTACTGTAGAGGATTCTGGAGAGCTATTTGACCTAATGATGGAAAGGAGAAAATAAAAAGATTTGCGTCTTTGTTATACATAGTGCAAAGCCACAGAGAAAGTTCAGTCTGCATTTCTTTACAGTTTGACAACTTGTAAGTGTCTTGATGATGGATGGATGTATTCTGTAAGACCTGCCTTCTCTGCTCAGGTGCATAGTGAACTCTGTTTAACATCTCATTCAAATTTGGTCCTTTTCCTGTTTTGCTTTAGATTGCTGCCTGGTCAAATGGCTGTTGTTGTTGTTGTTTTTTCTTTCATCTGTTCCTCCATGTCTGCAGTTTTCAGAATTGTTCATCCATACATTCATATCTACAAATGATCAAACAGACTCTTGCATCTTGCAAAACCCACTTTGCATAACATTGTGTTAATACTATCCATGTGTTATTCAGTATAACACTTCTGAAGTCCCACTAAATGTTGGGATGCTACACTTTCAGGTTCCTAAAAAACTGGAGAGGTATTTTGCGAAATTTGATTCAAGCTTTGGTTAATTTATGGATAAACAAGCCTCCTTAGAATAAACTATATAAATACTTGTCTGTGATGTTTTGGTTTTAAACTAAAGTTTTTAATTTGTGTCTTTGATGGGTGTTTTGTTCAATATACAGCTGTATTTGAGGATTGACTGAGAACTTTTCCACTGCTAATACCCACAAATATAATTTTGCCATGAACTGCATTCATGGTCATGTTTGATAATGAATTATACAACCATTATTTAGGAATTGTAAAGGAAGGCATATAATGAAGTTCATAGAGCATGTTTTGCAGCTTTACAGACAACAATGCCATAATTAGAAAAGTGTGCACTGGAAAAAAAAAAACTGCTACTATATAATTATATGTTTGCTATTTGTACACTACAATTTGTTCTTCTGTTCAAGGTAGCATTAAAATAAAAAGTCCAAGCTCCAGTATTATAAAAATGTTATTATTTGAAATATTTATTTTTATAAAAATTGATAGTCTATTTTTATATTTATATTTTAAAACATTTACCTGTGATGGAAAGCCCTGTCTTCGGTAACCAGGGCACAGAGACAACTATATCAGAGACTATATATAGTATATCAGAGACTCCTTGCTAAAATTCTTGGGCCTGTGACAGTTTTATGGGTGGCCCCCTTTCCCAAATGAATACGCTGTATTATAGAGACCCTTGGTGGTTCTGTCATTTAAAGAACAGCATTTATTTGAAATAGAAATATTAAGCTATAGAATAAGAATATACATCTTTGAACATGTATATGTTCAATGCAGAAAGATTGAAACAAACTGGTGTATTTCTGACATTTACCAGCAGGGGCTACCGGGACCATTCTGACCAGCCAAATCCTCAGGTTAAACTGTGATGTGATGAATCAATAAAAGAACACTGACTACCCCATCATTATCATACTGTTGAAAGAAACGCATAAATAAAAATACGTTAAAAAAATTATACAGTATTACAAAAATTAATAAGATATTCAAATATTAAAACTCTAATTCAGGCATGATCTTAGTTGCAGATGTAACTTGTAAATAAAATAAAATAAATGACCGAACGGATTTATTATTTATTGTGTATTTATACTTAGGCTGCACATTTATTTATTTGCATGTTTTGCATTCATATTTGCCCCTCTGATTGTTTACTGTGGGATGGGGGGATGGGGCAGTGTTCTCAAACACAGGTTATGGGTTATATCATCTCTCATCATCGCCCCACCCTTTACTCCACCGCAGCGTCGCCTCACTCATAGACATCGAAACAACGGGACGGATGGTGAACGGAATACACGGAATGAACATGGGCGTGTCTTATAGTGCGTCCAAGTACTTTCTAATTGGACAGGTCTAATTAGCACAAAAACGTAATGTTTGTTTTAACGCTTAACCATATCCTTAAACTAAACGAGTATTAATGTTTGTCGGGAATGTTCTTAATCGTGCGAAATAATTGTCCAGACAAATGCTGGTGTAAAACGCACACCGCGGTGTCACGTGGTATATGTTACTTTTCCCTTCGCTGTAAAACCTTGGACCAATCATAGTAGCTTTGTGATTACTGACTAAGACTTTTATTTAATTATTTTATAGAGATTGTTTTGCGATATTTCTATTTGTTTCCCGGATAACAGTTCTCTGAATTAATACATTTAAACGATTACACATTATAGTGTATAAATGCATCGAATTAAACGAGCTGTGTTCTGGGATTTGAATGAAACTCAATGGTGCGCTTGTCTTTCTGAGCGCCCAAGCGCCCCTTTAGGAGGACAAGTTTGTGTCCCATAATGAACACTAAACAGATGCCAGCTGATGCTCACACCTCACCTCAAACACTGCGGCATCATCCTATAATCTCTGTCTCTCTCTCTCTCTCTCTGTCTCTTTCTCTCTCTCTCTGACACATTTCTGCGAGTGAGTGTTTAAAAAGGCGCGGATCTAGTAGCCGTGGGTTATTCTCAGTTCTCCTCATACTGCATGACCATCACAAAGGTAAGAAAACCCATAATTATATATACACTTAGCTGTAGTTTTCCAGACTGTGTTCCAAACTGTGTTTTTTATGTCATTTTTTATTATTATTATTATTATTAGAGGCTATTTTATTGACGGTTGATAGAGCGAGTTTAGGAGACCTTAGAACATCATTTGATAAATTGCCAAAAAAGTGTAGAGTTGATCATTCTACCAGTTCATTGTAGAAGGCTTTCTTTTATAGGCTAATTCAGATTGTTTTCTTGTAACCTATCTCATCTTATGTGGTCTACTGTGTTCATTTTGGTAACACAGCATTAAGGTCCCATTAGTTTTAATGCAGTGACATAACTAACAATGAGCAATACATTTGTTACATCATGAGTTTGATTAGTTAATTAAAATTAATAAAAGCTTTAGAGATAGGCCTATTTTTACTGTTAGTACATGTTAACTTATAGGCTAGTTATCTAATGTCAACACATGAAAACTTATTATAAAATGATATTTGTTTTATTGTGTTTATTTACTTTTTCATTATCCCTTCTAGAGCTGAACTGACACTTACATGTGATGTATTTCTGTAGCGCAAATGCTTTCACTGCACACCTTTAAAATGAAGGATAAACATTTTTTTTATTTATTGACAGATATATTATCACATTCATTAAAGAGATAGCCCTTGAAAAATGAAAATGCAGTCGTCGTGTTCATTTTTGGATGAACTATCCAGTTAAGTGTCCATTTTCCATTTGTGACTATTACAACCACAGTTTTGATAATCTGAATACAATTTATTATTTTTATCAGACAAGTAACCTGGACATGAATTCTAATTTTAGGCTTACTCTTTGAAAATACTAAATCAAATAATCATTATCATAATCAGTTATCATAAAACACATGTCTGTCAGACCACTAATGTTTAGTTGAATTGTCTTGAATACTTTCATTCTTTAATATTAAATGGAGGAAATGGCCTGGCTGTATTGCTGAGTGAGACAGACCGACACTCAGGGGAGGCCAGGTAAAGAAAGACAGTTCAGAAGGGTTGCTAGGTGTCAAAGTCCTGAGGGTGAAACATGTCAAAGAGAGGTGTGGTCGTGTTCAGACACGTCCATGAGCCATGAGTGCTGCTATAGTCTGGGTCTTTACCTGGACACATATGACTCTAGCTCCTCTGTCCAGTATTGTTTTCTGTACATTTGCAACCGTTCAGTGATAATTCTCAGCATAGGCTGAGTGAGGAGTTTGATTTGTTGGTTGATTTCAGGTCAGGTGAGAATACTGTAGCAAAATATTTTTTATGAGCATCTGTACAGGGTGAAAAGAACAATGCCAATTAGTATGCTTAACCCTCTTTCTTACTCGGAAAAGGTTTGGTTGAAGCTGCATTGATGAACAATACACAATTGTATATAATCCATTTGCTAGCACTGTCGTCACACAAGTAGCTTTAGATAAAAGTGCCAGTAATTCACCTTGGTGAGTGTTTCGAATTGTATTTATTTATTATTATTATTATTATTATTATTCGTTTAGCAAATACATGAACTAATATGTTCATGTATTTTAATCACATGTCCAGAGCCGCTGAAGATGTAGCACATTTGGTGTTTATGGCCCCATCAGCATTCTTTGCTTCTTTGTTTTGCATTCTATATTTTTATTAAATACAACTGTGCGCTGTTTAAAATGAATCCCACTCTTGGTGTGAACAGATCATTTGTTCATTATTTGTTCCATTTTGTATTTGGTTGTAAATAACTGTAGAAGTTTCTACTCAAATAAGAAGTTACATCAATATCTTGATATTCAAAGATCTTGGAATTTTTTTACTTTTCACTTCTAGCTTTTTACCTTCAGTTGATGACCTTAGTGAAAGGTCATAGATGAGTTAAGGCGGTCAATTAATGGACTAGCAGGTTATTGTTGAACAGTCAGTTAAGGAGGTTAAACAATACACTATCAGTTTTTTCTATGATTTAGAAAAAAAGTTCACCAAGACTACATTTGTTTGATCAAAAATAAAGTAAAAACAGTAATATTGTGAAATATTCTTACAAATTAAAATGACTTTTTTTTCTGATCATTCAGAAATCATTCTAATATGCTGGTTCGGTATTGTACATAAAAAAACAAACTCAACTCTAATTGATGACATTAGCTCGGTCTTGACCTGACAGGGAATCAATTCACAGAGACTGTCTTTCATTTTGTCTTGCTTTTGGTGAAGTTAGACATTTGTGGATGGAAATGCACACCCATATATTGATTCAATGTTTTTTTTTAGAATGGCAGTCCATCACTCAGTTGTTGAGCTGTTGGGCAAAGAAACAAGTCTGCATATTCTCATCAATAATGTTAGGTTCTCTTGACATAATCGTAATACGTAATGCTATTTTCCTTGTCCAAATTTAATTTGATCATTCAATAAATAACAATTTCTCATTCTTCTAAAAAGATAATGTCGGAACATGTACATAATTCTTGTTGAGCAAATAATAAATTAGCAATGCCAGAAATCTTCTTATAAGCCTTCTTATAAATATTTCATTCTTATACACAGTTAATTTGAACTGTGATCTTGACCTCTGAAGAATGGTACTATGTGTGCAGTAATAAAATATAGGTCCTCAACAATTAGCACAGAAACCTCAATAACAATCAACAAACATCATAAAAAAGAGCTTGTAACCCATACAAAACAAATAACTTACAATGGTGACAAAAACATAAATCAACATAAATCAAGTCAGGAAACATCAAAACAATCCTGACCACCTCATTTATTCATGCTGCAGCTTACAAACCCTTAACAAATAAGCAACATATGAAACAACTCTTATATACATACATGCTGTTTCATAGTGTGTGTGTGTGTGTGTGTGTGTGTGTGTGTAGAGAGAGAGAGATCCATCCGTCACCAGTTTGTTTTATTTTTAGCTTCACATTAAAGTTACTGTACCCACTCTAAAACCCATCAAGGAGCCTTTCCCAGCATCCTCTCTTCTTAAGTGGGTTATTGAATGGCATGGAATCTTCCTGACTTCACATCCCTCTGTAATGCTCAAGTCATTATACAGTTTGTGTGTGCAGCACATCCCTGCTTTGTATTAGTCAATAAACATATTGATTTAGTTTCAGGTTTCATAAACTCTTCTGAATGTCGTATAGTGTTTAGATGAGCAGATGGCTGTATTGTTTACAATATAGGATATATAGTTTCCCTCATTTAGGCAGGTGAACAAATCATTAATAGACATTCATGATTTATATCAACAAATTTTATGTGGATCTATTATATAATATACAGTGCCATAATATTATAATACACACTAATACATCACATAAGTTCCCCTTTCATCATCTGTTTGGAGGAGAAATTACAATTTTGTTATGTTGGTAATGTTAACATATATTTAAGAAACAGCAGTTGTTGCACAAATTTAGCACACTTAACTTATGAACTGTAAAAATACTGATCACTGAGTTTCTGAGGAAGCCATAGTTCCTTATTAACATATTACCTTTATTATATAAATCAATACTGTGTCTGCTAGCAGAGTAAAACCGTGGAGCACATATGTACTTTCCACCCATATTGCAAACATTATTATAACCTGTGATTCACTTTGTGAGCTTTGAGTGATGTTGCACAATTTTGACTTAACAAGCAACTATACTATTCATGTTGTGTAATAGCTAAATACATAATCATAGACTGTTTTGTTTCTCAGGAATGGAGATGTTTATATCTGGAAGTTTCTCTTTCAGGACCAGCAGATTAGTGAGCCTCAGTAGCTAGATTTTCTCTCTTAAGAGGAAAATTCAAATGTATGCTTTGAAAGTCAAATTGAACAGTCCCACATTTTGAAGAAAAAAAAGAGCTGTGCAAATGAGTCACGTCCTTCAGCTTTAGCACATTGGTAATATATTTACATTTTTCCTTGCTCAACACATGCATTGACAAACTGTTGCTCACCTTAATGATTTCACCAAACCCAAAAGTAGATCACCTCCTACCAGTCCCAAATAAAGATGTTTGAGTAATTGCTAAGCAGACCGCATGCAGACAGAATGTATTGGGTGGGCATATGCAAAACATGTTTACACAGATGTGTTCTAACCTGGAAATTTAGTTTTTAGCATGGTTGCTTCAGAAACTACTTTTTAATCTCATGTTTGCTTTTTGGTTAGGTTTAGGTTATAGGGTTTAGTGTAGTTGGTACGTTATTTGCTATAGAGCATTAACCTTTTAGCACCACTTACAGGACATTTCATTTCGGAACTGCCACAATATGTACAACAACCAATGTAATATAACGTTGCCAGATTCACATTAATTTTTTTCTGATAAAACCAAATGCTCTTTTAGTGCCACTGACTGGCATTTCACTTTGTAAATGTTTTGAAACATGCAAGAAGAAATGAAATTTCATTGTGCAGAAATATCTTGATTTTCATTGAGCCTGGGCTGGTTTATTTAGTTTATTTGGACTCTAATATTCTTGCATAAATAACTGAATTTTTTTTACTACACTTATACAGGTAAGAACAAGATTTTATTGTAACATTTTGTGTTGAAAGCTGTAGACATGATCAAGCTTTTATCACATTTGTTGCTACAACTGCTATCATGTCACTGGCTTATTTTTGGACTTTAGGGGTGCCAGTAAACAGATACTATTACTGACTCAGTTTCATGATCCTGCGTTGGTGCAATAAAGCAATAAAGTTGTTCGTTTTTATCATTATTTATTCAGGACATGCACTCATTCCAGATCAAACTTCCCCTAAAGATCTTCTTCTTCTTTGCAAGAGTGAAGAGTTGAAACAGGATAAACAAACTCAACCAGACCATCCTAGAGAGCCCATAGCTGACATTTATCATATCAAAAAACACAGTCTTTCTCAAGATTTTAGGGTCAATTAACATAACAACAGTCAGTGACCTGGATACTCCAAGACAATACCAATACCAGTGCCCCATCCTCACAGTCAGGATTTAGTGAGGCCTCAATGGCCCAGACACTGAAACCAGGCGGTGTATTGTCAAAATGCAGATCTCCTCATTCAAGATCAAACACCTTTCCACACTGAAAGATCTGGACCCATAGAGCTTTTCCTCTGTTGTAGCTGGTTATTAGCATAATGTCTGTAATCTCTGCACATTAGTCAGCTCTAAAGGCCTCCAGAAAGCTGTATGTCAAGCTGCTCTCTAATTGCTTGGATAACAGATCCTGACCTCATCACTAATGGTAGTGTGAACTTCTTCTTCTTCTTTTTTTTTAGTGATCAACGTTCACCTGCAGCAAGTCAGCAAAAAGATGCAGTTAGCAGGTTTTTCAGTGATTCCTATCCTCTTATGCCTTGCAGGTGTTCAGTTACTATCTTACCTTCCAGGTGAAACGTGAAGTCATCTGATAGAAGTGATACTTCTCCAACTTCCGTCTTCTCTTTTTAGACTAAACCTGACCTGTGGACTGGACTCTGTCCCTGTGTGTGTTTACGCTTCTCATATTGAGGTGCATCCAGTAACTCTACCACTTTTACGACTCCAGTCCTCATTTCCTGTGTATTTGTTTTACCCTGCTTATTTACATAGCATAAACATATTTCTATCAAGCCTCTGCTGTTCTCAGACAACACTTGGTAATGACCTGAACTTTCCTTGTTGTACAGTAACACAGAAAAACAGCCTTTGCTTCGGCTCAGTTGAAATGTCTGTCTTGCAGCAGACAGATTCAGATTTGAATACCACCAAGAATGGGTGATATGCCAAATATTCACAATACATTCTTTTGGGGGAAAAAATGAACAAAAGCACGCGCATCCAAAAGAATAGAGAAACTAAATATAGGTCCTTGAACAAAAATAGAAAAAATAGGTTGTCACACCACAGCTCCATGGAATAAATTATTATTTAAAATCTTGTGAATATTGCAGTGGTTTTAATCTTTCCTTGCCTCACAACTCATAAGTATGAGAGTGTTTAGAGAAATATTTTAATCGCTTTATACTAAAGCAGTAAAAATGCCATTATTGTTTGTGCGATTCATTCCTGTGAATAAATTCAAACTTGTCTATTTCACTGAATAGATTCATAGTCTGATTCAATAGTTTGTATGCATGATCACTAAGTCTTTGTGTGACTTATTTCAGTAAATGTTTCAGTGAAAATGTTTATACCTTTGGCTGTTCATTAGAAGTTTGTTATATTAGTGCATATGAGTTCAAATAAATAAATAAAAATTAATAAAATAATAAATAAAAATCAGAATAAAAACATTTCTTTAAAAGCAATCTTAAAGCAAATAATACACAAATGTCAATATATTTATTGAATATAGAAGTATTAAGACATTTTAACACCCTAGCCCTATTGATGAATGTACAGGAAATCAGTGTGGAGAATTTGTCCTATCTTTCCTTCACACCTACCCATCCCCTGTGTTTTCTGCTGTGAGGCGCCACCCATTTAGGGAGTGTGCACACATGATCTCTTACCTGCTTCGCTCACAAACACTGGACGTGCTGCTGGCATTCTGTCCACATTTACTGAGGCTGCAGGGCAGAAGTTTACCATCTGTTTTCTCACAGTCTTTAGGATTTTCTTCCTTTATTGTCATATTTTCTTTGTCTGTGATGTTTTACAAGAGATCTTAAATGGAATAACTCTGCCTGCGGAAGTGGCAGATAGGGATATTTTCTCCAGTTTTATTTCTGCATCTTCACCTCTGTTCTCTCAGGTCTTCGTGTGCTCAACACAGACAGAGTGAGTAGTTGCCACAATTAATTTTGATGTTACTTTGTGATTCAGATATATTGCATTCTCACTTAAATGAACCATTCAGATCTTTAAAAACTATATTAGGCCACATGGAGTTTGGAGAGATATTATAATGCATACTATACTATTATAGTTATGGTACTGATACTGTTACTATTATTATCTGCATGTCAAGGCTTAAACTTTTTTGGTTATGTTAATGCAGTAATTGATATAAAGACACTGTAAGTTAATGTGGTGTTGTAAAGGTGTAAAGCTACAAACAACAGGAAAAAGAAAAATATAATAATTGTAAACTTTTCGTCTAGAAATATGGATTTAAATGTCATGTTCCACATTGTGTCTGTCTGGATGACATCTACTCTTAATGTTTTAGTTACTTTATTAATTATGCTTCAAACATTAATAAGAGGGTTGTGGTATTGTCATGATTTTGATATCTATTGTTACCTACCACCACACCCACACTAGATAATCCATCACTTGGTTAATTATTACACCAGCCTTTGAAAGCTGAACAACTCAAACATATACAAATCCTGCCACAGAAGATATGCTGATATATTTAACAGTGTTGCAGTGTTTCATGCTCTCTATTTAACTTCAATATATTTTAGTATGGATTTATGTTTTCTAATAAATTATCAGGCATAGAATATAGTGTTAGGATACTTGTTGTTCCATGCTTGGCCTGTATTGTCTAGTTAAGACTGTTTTTCCGTCCAGAATGCATTGCATTTAAGGGAAGATTAGTATGTTAATCTCAGGTGTGTATCAGGTTAATATGTGCGTTGTTTTGTGTGTACTTCGGTATACTATGGAATCACCTGAACATTTTTAGTTGCATATAGTTGCAGTTCCAGTCAGGCAGCTATAAACCGTCAAATCTGTAACTGCTATCTGTTTTAGTCACCATATTCTCCAGAATTGGATCTCCACACTCAGAATTCAGTTGCACACAACTCGGATATGTAAATCAAGTTAAGTTTAAGTTTAAGTTTCTCTTTTATTGTCTCCCTTAGGAGAAATTTGTCTTATAGGCAACCGGGAGAGCAGATCAAACATACAAAAAAAATAAATAAAGGTTGTGGAAACACCAGACTTTCTGCAGTTTGATCTTGCTAGTACCTGTTAACTTTATCCTTCAATCAAAACCAGTCATGCTGTTTTCACAATGCATTTATCTACACATTCATCAGGGTTGTTGCAGACATTTCTGACAGGCATTTTGTGAATTTGTGAAGCTGTTGGAAGTTGGCTAGTGAGATTTTTCTTCATTGTTTCCTGCAGAGGGTGATGATTATCAGTGGTGGACGCATTTAGCCCTATGTGACGTCTGTTTTTATATAGTTTATCAACAGTATAAACTTTTATATTGTTTGGATTAACTAGCCGAGTAGACAGATATGAATGTTTATTCATAACCATACTGAAAATAAGTAAATATTGTTAGCTGATGCTAACTGTCTAGCTAACAAGCTTGCTGGTGTTAAGTTGAGGCAATTTTTAGATATAAACTCCAAATATTTTTATTCAACCACCTAGATAGATTACATCTGGGGGAAAATAAAGGCTGTGATGTTCAGAACATGGTTAACTACAGTAATTATCAAAGTGGGAAGTGATGCCCTCTGGGGGCATTTGGCCAGGGGTGTTTTTACACCACAGACGAGGTTTGAGAAGAAAAAAATCATTATGAAAATATAATTATATTTTCCTTAAAATGTTCTTCCTAACTTCAGGCGTATATGACATGCATTCTCATGTCATATATGTTCTGCAAAACAACAAGCTTTAAAACACGTTTTTTCTTACTGGTGAAAATCAGATGGTCAAATCTGTTTTCTATCAGGTATATCGCAGCTTCACAGTGAACATTACTACATTACTCTCGTCAACGTAGTCCATATCAACAACAAAAATATATCTTGACTCCATATAGTGGTTATTTTGGGAAAATCCCATGTATTTTGAGAAGTAGGATTATAAAAAAGATGTGCTGATATAAAATTAAATTAAGTAGCCTATATAAAATGGCAAAATAAATCTATCTATCAGTACTTTTTTACTTAAGTACATAAAAAAATCGAGTACTTTTGTACTTTCACTCGAGTAAAATTGAAAAAGGAGTACATTTACTGGAGTAATATTTTATTATATGTATCTGTACTTTTACTCAAGTACTTGATTTGTGTACTTCGTCCACCACTGATGATTATTATGCCCACGTGGAAATTTTTATGGGGTAGCTGAGAGTATCATCAAAAATTTGCTATAAAATGTAATAATCAAACATGTATCGGATGGATATGTGTAGATATTTTTGAATGTGAGTTAGAATTCTGTGGAAATCTGTGTAGCTCTCTGTGGAATTGTGCAGGTTAAGATTATGTACAAGTCTAGTGATAATTGATTCACCTGTAGATGTTTTTTTTCTTTCAATTAATTTGAACTTTTTGCTCATCGAAGAATCCTGAAAAAATTAACCAAAGTTCTCATAAAAATATTAAGCAGCACAACTTTCTTGAGTACCAAGTCAGCATATTAGAATTATTTCTGAAGGGTCATGACTCATGTGACACTGAAGACTGGAGTAATGGCTGCTGAAAATTCAGCTTTGCCATCACAGGAATATTAAAAGTCTAAAATACATTAAACTAGAAAATGGTTATTGTGAATTATAATCATCTTTCACAATATTAGTTTTTTCCCCTTGTATTTATTGAAAAAAAAAATACATAAATACATTTAGCCCAGTGTCCTTCTTTAGACAAATGTGGACATTTAAGGCTATAATAATATATGTGAATAGATGACTATGCTATATATTGAATAGAACACTAACAACACCTGTTTTATTAGTAATTTTAGTCAAATTATTGCAGTTTTTGTTGCAATATTATTATTATTTCAGTTTTTTGATGCACACAATAGCATATTTCACTCTTTGACCTGGAGGCTGCTATATTTGCGTCATGGACATTCCTTTCCAGTTCCCTCTTTTAAAGGGGTCATATGATGCTATTTTAAAGATCATTATTTTGTGTATTTGTTCAAAAAACACATTCTTTTTCAAATACTGTACATTATTGTAGGTCCTCTATGCCCCACCTTTCTGAAACACGTAGTTTTCAACAAAGCCCCCACTTTTGACAAGCGCAGTCTTCTCTGATTGGCCAGCTGACCAGGGCATTGTGATTGGCCGAACACCACAAGCACACGTCGGAAATGTAACGCCCCTTACCATAATCGCCAGCTTCAGCTTTCAAAGTAAATATCAAGACAGTTAATAATGTCGTTAATTTTACCATCAGTTCAACCCCGAAAGGGCAACAGAGTCGCGTGACAGACACAGTGATGATGCAGTACACAAGCCGCGGTTAAAACAGCTTACTTGCTATGATTTCTGACAGGCAGTTCACTCTCCTGTGATGTGACCCTGTTCCCCTCATACACACACACGACGCATTACTCTGCGCTGTGCAAAACTCCGCATTTGAACAGTCAATAGCAAATACTTAAACTAATAACAAAACATACTTACAGTCGCTGATTCAGAAGCACTAGATTGTCATCGCAAAGTCGGAATTTACCCTTTTTTTTCTTAGAAATAGCCTTTGTGCACAACCAGCCTTGTACTCTTCTAGGTTCAAAAAACTGTCGTCCATAAAATTCGTTGCACAAATTCGAACATCTGGATTGTGCTGTTCTGTTGTAAATAAATCTTAAACAATGATTCCTAATTGCATCTACGTTCGGAAGGCCAAATAAAGTGCTTTTGCTTTCGCACTGAAACACACACCGTCTCCCTGACATGGCTGCGGCAACACTACCGCTGTTACTGAAGCCATGCATTTGGGCGGCATTATGCTAATATTTCCACATAGTGACGTAGACATGTGGGGGCGTGTTAGAATGAGCCGTTTTAGGTAGGCGTGGCTGACTCTTAACTTTTATAAAGAATATCTCTTTGGATTTGAGACTTTAGTCTTTGCAACTTTACAGATCTTCTTTATGCACCAAGAGCTTGTAACACTACAAAGAGAAAGGAAAACTTGAAATCACATCATATGACCCCTTTAAGATCCTTTGGAAAAGTAATAAATGAAATCATAATAAAAAAACACAATACCAGGTGGGGCATTTGTAGATTAGAAATGAGTATCGTCTCCATTTGTCAGACTGTGTCCTTAATCTTTACTGATTAGTTGTTGCAGGCCAAGTAACTTTTATGTTTGTGTTCTGTTACATTTCATGATCTTCATTGAATATTAGACTTACCCAGAAAAATACTCTTTCTACACAGAACTTTCAGAAGAACTTTAAAAAAATGTGTAGGCCCCCGTAGGCCTGTTTATGTCTTTTTCAAAACTTGTGCCATTTTGGCATCGGCAGTAATGTCAAATGTGTATCTATCTTCTGTTTCAATCTAGATGACATGGCGTCCTCAGTACCGTAGTTCCAAGTATCGCCATGTGTTTGGGAAGCCGGTCACAAAAGAGAACTGCTATGATGGTGTCCCCATCACCCGGAGTGTTCATGACAATCACCTCTGCACCGTCAACCCTCGCTTTATCGCCGTCATCACTGAATGTGCAGGGGGTGGGGCCTTCCTGGTACTGTCCATCAATCACGTGAGTGAAACGCGTTCATATCTTTGACTAGCACTGATAATATATGGACTTTAAATGCTTTTAATACCCTCCTGTTGTGCTTGCATTATTTAGACCCACGTTAAATTTTCAGACTGATTGAAATACTGGTTAACTATTTCCTTCTTGAAATTCTTTGAATATTTCTCATTTAGGGTCATGAATGTGCATGGGTAAAAGACGAAAAAGGGTTTTTAAGCATCAAATCAATAAGTCTAATACTGCTTTGAATTGTTATTGTTATGTTTCAGTACATTAGAAAGTGTCCAGTTCAATTAATTATTTTTTTTCTGCGGAAAAAAATAAATATCATACATTTTTACCATGATTTACAGAAAACTGACACTAAAATGTAATTCAGTGTAACAATCTTGTCAGGCATATTTACCACAAGAATCAGTTTATGACATTATAAAATGTCATTAGTATTTCCCCAAATACTATACTATTCCATTTTGGCCATTTGTCAGCAATACTTTTTTACTCATTTAAAATGCACTACAATTTAGTATGCTCACTTATTCTTTTATATATTTTAATATGTACAGGTCAGAATAAGTATGTTGTTTCAATTTTTACATAAATATAAGTGTTACACTGAATGAAAATGTACACCGATCCCACATTTTGACATTTTATTATCCCAAAACTTATTTGAAACCTTAAAAGTAGACACTTTACTTGCATTTAATGTGCTTTCTATGTATATAAAATCACTTTTGTAAAATTTATTTTGATGCAGACATTTAAATGTCTTTGACCCACTTGCAAAGTTTCAACATACACTACAATTTTTGTTACTTTTGTGTTGGGGTCAAATTGTCAAATCATTTTTTTTTTCACAAATTTAATATTTTTCATTCTCTGACAAGCTACAATAGAGGTTTTCTTGTTTTAGGAAAGTCATTACTGTTTTCACAGTGTACATTTTTGGTAAATTGGATGGAAACAAATGTAGGTCTATTTGACCCGTGACTCAAATTTGCACCCAGTTTTTTAACATAATAGGGAGGTTAAAGGACAACCTGGTGAGTTACATAAGTTACAGTATCTTATGCATCACTTTTCTTTAGGGCAAATGAAGACCTTTTTATCTGCATATTTATGAGTTTCTATTATTTTACAGCCTAACATACAAAAATAGCTTCTCACACTTTTTCTTTCTGTCACACACACCCTTCTACACGCTTACCTGTTCTGACACACTTTAGCTCTCTGTGTGATTTTATTGGTCTGTTGACTGTCTCATGTTCAGTCAGATACTGTATTACCTCATGTCTCAAGAATGGCACAGGTTACATGAAAGCCTTGAGGCATCTTTCTGTATTGTCTGTCTCTTCTCCTTTCCCCCAACATTAAATGTTGTCTAAAAAAAGTGGTGTTATATTATTGTTAACTTAAGTGCACAATTAAATGTGCTTTTGTAGCAAACAACATATAAAATAAAGTGGTCTGACCACACAATACTTAATACTAAGTTAATGCATGTTTCAACATTTCAACATTTTAGTGCCTTTACCCAGAACCAATGCCCACAGTTGCCAGTTTAGATATGAAAAATGATAAAGTCAAGTTTCGTCACCTGTTAACTGAGTCATTTGTGTTACGTAATTGTTTTTTGGCTACTGAAGGATGTTCTCCTTGTTGAGACTTGTGTCTTTTGCAAACACATTTCTATGCTATGATTCTTGGTCAAACTTGCAATGACTTAGATCTAGTTTTTTTTTGTGCTACACTACAAACAGTCTCATCTGGATCTTGTTTTTTAGTAAAATATCTAAATAACTGTATAAAAAGTAAATTGAGAAGCATTTTGGCTCGTTTTCTTTTTCTGACTGTTGAATGTATAATTGAATATAAGTGTTCTCAACAATGTTGTCACTTGTTTTAGTGAGATTTATATTTAAAACACAAATACTGAAAACAGCTGAATGTTTTATATATACTATATACTTTAGTGTCACATGATCCTTCAGAAATCATTCTAATATGTTGATTCAGTGCTTAAGGAACATTTCTTATTATTAATGTTGCTGAACTGCTTATATCATTGTGGATTCTTTGATAAATATAAAGTTCAAAATAACAGCTTTTATATGAAATAGAAGTCTTGTGGAACATTATAAAATTATGTATTTTCCATCACGCTTGTTCAATTTAATGTGTCTTTCTGTCTTCTTACTGTCCCCTAATTTTTTTAAACTGTACAGTTTTTAATTGCAAACTTTTTTTTGAACACTGAAAATAATATTAACCTAAATAATTAACTGGTTTTATTTGTCAAATATACGATTTAAGATTAATATTCAACTTAAATACATTAAGTTATAACATTTAAGATAATCGCTGATTACAGCTTTTTAACTCTGTAGATAATTTTATCAGCACAGACTAACTAGGCCATGCTAAATATACTTCAAACCTTGACCCCATGATTGTCTTCTCTATATTTACACAAATATTGGTGTGTAATTATCTGTGTGTCTTCTCAGACTGGCAAGGTTGATCCTCATCATCCGAAGGTTTCTGGTCACAGAGGCAATGTACTTGACATCAAATGGAATCCTTTTAATGACTTCTGCATAGCATCTTGTTCAGAGGACACCACAGTAAGTGTGGACATATAGTGTGTGCATACACTCAACACCACAAATTCAGACTGGTTCATGTTCACATTTTACTGACTAAAATGGATCTGATTATCTCATATCATATCCCACTTTCTACCTTCAGATCAGTAGCTGATTTCAGACAGAAGTTCTTGTTACATTTTAACATTGTGTTCACATGTATACAGTTTATCATTTGTGCCCATGTTTGTTGTTCAGGTAAAGATCTGGGATATCCCTGAACATGGTGTTTTGAAGAACATCACAGTGCCTCGGAAGGAACTGCAGTGTCATTCACGACGTGTCGGACTTATTGAATGGCATCCCACTGCTGACAACATCATTTTCAGTACTGGCTATGACTATCAGGTACTTAAACTACACACATACTTTCTCATGGAATGAAGACAGACAGGATTTCTGAGAACTGGCCCCCAGGTAGACATTTAAAATATTCACAGGGATAATAAGCTCTTAGCACACATCACTGTTTAATAATCCTAAACTTCCTTTCCAGTGGCCAGAGTCGAAATAGTTGTATTGTTTCAGTGTGTGAGCGAAACAAATAAAATACTTAAATAATATTTAAGGATAATGGTTTAGTTATTACTTAAATGTATTTTAAAAAGAAAGAATAAAAGTTTATTTATGATTTATCCTCTGCTCTCCAGCAGAGGATAAAGCATAAATAAATAAAACATAAACCGAACAAAAACGGGGAAAATACCACTATATTCGTGGGTAAAAGTTGCAAATCTAGTACCACATATTAGGAATATCAGGGTTTAATAGTCTTTAAATACCATTAGGAGTTCATTTTTAATGTTAAAATTGTAAACCAGCAGCTGAGTATTGGTATATTTAATTTATAACCTGAAAGAGACCCAAAAATCTGCAGTGACCTTATTAATATTGGAAGAGAGGCTGAGGGATCTCTTAAATAAGTGATTATTCAGTATATAAATTTAATATAGCTGTATCCGCAGTGAATGTGCCTCATAGTATGTAGTGTTCAACATTACATCCTGAGTCAGTTTTTCTATACTGAAACTTGTTTGGTCAAGAGAAATAAAATAGGGCAACACCGACTTTTTTAATCTAGCTATTATAATAGATGCTTATTTTTATATTAAACACTGAGCTCTAATATTACCCTTTATGTACTATATTTGTTGTCTTTTTTACAGCCCTATGAGTATTTACTTTTATTTTAGATCTGTAGTAATTGTATAACGATATAATATGATCAGAATAATTAAATAGTTGTTGTCCCTGGGTGTAGATTAAAATTTTAGTGATTCCTTTTTTATCAAGAAACAGAGCTAACTGTTTAGGTTAATCTAAAGTTAAATTAGATTTAAATATAATATAATGCTACATGCACTTTTACAAGTTGTTTGAACTGAAATGTGTGTTGGCAGTGTGTGTATACAACCACCCTAAAATGATAAAAATCCACCCAGTAGTCTTTTGTTAATCTACTAAAATCTTTACCCCTTTCTCAAATCGAGCCGATCTCAGATGCCTGTCTGTGTGACGTCACACAGACAGGCCCCTCCCACGATAGTTCGATTGACAGTAGCGTTTCAGCACAGACTGAACTGGCGTCTTAACTTAGACCCGCCCTGAGTGAGCTGTCATCAGTCCGCCATTGTTTCACCGCTGGAGCAGTTGTAGACAAGCATGACTCCTAAGCGATTGATGCCTTCTGTTGTTGGATGTAATAATGAACATAGCAGTCGTCGTTTAATACCGACATCTGAGCCGCTGAAGACGCAGTGGATTATGTTAGTTTTTTAAGGGAATGCGCCCCGATCTACATAAATGCGTCTATGTTCGTGCAAATCATTCGTGATCCAGCTTCACCTACAGAAGAAGTGAGTGTAAGGTTTTTTTAATGAATCTTTGCAAATCGCCTTTCCTAATGTGCTAATTAGCAAGTTTCAGGATGAAAAAAACTGTTTACTAAAGTAAACAGTCCCTCAGAGAGCAGCTCGGAAGAGATCAGTAGAGCTCATTAACATTTAAAGGAAAATGCTACAAATCTGCATGCTCTGAAAAGAGCTGTTTTTGACAGGATAAAAAAGGTGTTTTTTTACACTACCATTGAGAAATTTTAACCAAACTGTGTTACAGACTTTTCATTAAGACCCTAAAGAATCATATCAACTTGTGGAAAATGGGCATCCTATGACCCCTTTAAGTTAAAATAAACATCTGATGCATTTTTGTGTCTGGATGTGTTTCTATAGTCCATATTACAGTACATTTCTTGCTCATAGCCAGACCGATTTGTTGTTTCTAAATCGTGATTTCTTGTCTAAGTAGTGACTTCCCACCTCCATTTGTTGCCCATTGCCCTGCTCCCAGCCCCCCTTAGAACAAAAGTGGTTTTAAGCATCACTGTTTCCCAATCTTCTTATTCATGGTCCCCCTGCCCTTTCCTCACTTTTTTGTGTTTGAGTTTTTTTTTGTGTTTGCTGTCCTGAGGCAGTGAAGGTGGGTGTAGAGCAACAGCCTTCACAGCGCATATGCACACTCACAGTATCTCGCATTCCTTGCACTGTTTCTGCAGTAACTGTAGGATTCTTACCTGTAAAATGTCTCTACAAAAAATGATAGAGTGTAGTGTGTATAAAAACTGATTCCCACAGTAAAGAATGAAATGTTCTGCCCCAGTCTTAAGCTGATTTTAATCAATGAGATCTAAACTTTGTGTGGAGGAATAATTTATATTCTTTAAAGAAAAATACAGCTGAAATTTAATTTGCAGTGGTGCCATTCAGAGGTTGGTAAGATTTTGAACGTTTTTGACACTATTTATTATGATCAAAAATACAGTAAACAGTAATATTGTGAAATATTCTCATGATTTAAAATAACTAGTTTCTATTTGAATATATTTTAAAATGCAATTTATTTCTGTAATGGCAAAGCTATATTTTCAGCAGCCATTAGCAGCCCTGCCAATCTGTACGCATTTTGTACGGAACAAAAGTGGTTTTAAGCATCACTGTTTCCCAATCTTCTTATTCATGGTCCCCCTGCCCTTTCCTCACTTTTTTGTGTTTGAGTTTTTTTTTGTGTTTGCTGTCCTGAGGCAGTGAAGGTGGGTGTAGAGCAACAGCCTTCACAGCGCATATGCACACTCACAGTATCTCGCATTCCTTGCACTGTTTCTGCAGTAACTGTAGGATTCTTACCTGTAAAATGTCTCTACAAAAAATGATAGAGTGTAGTGTGTATAAAAACTGATTCCCACAGTAAAGAATGAAATGTTCTGCCCCAGTCTTAAGCTGATTTTAATCAATGAGATCTAAACTTTGTGTGGAGGAATAATTTATATTCTTTAAAGAAAAATACAGCTGAAATTTAATTTGCAGTGGTGCCATTCAGAGGTTGGTAAGATTTTGAACGTTTTTGACACTATTTATTATGATCAAAAATACAGTAAAACAGTAATATTGTGAAATATTCTCATGATTTAAAATAACTAGTTTCTATTTGAATATATTTTAAAATGCAATTTATTTCTGTAATGGCAAAGCTATATTTTCAGCAGCCATTAGCAGACCTGCCAACCTGTACACATTTTGTACGCTGGTACAATTTGTCACTCTAAACTACGCAAAAATCTAGTGACGCTTCTGTCCACGCGCAGTATTCAAAACAAGCAACAGAAAAAGATGAAGTTCAACCAATCAGAGCGGGTTTTTTTGGGGGGGGGTTTTGCATTTAAATAATTTCTGCATTTTATTTCTGTCCTAGTAGCCTATAGTTTATAGTTTCAGTTCAAAGCGGCTCGCGCTCGCCCCGTCAGATGCTCTGACAGAAAGGCTGCGTGTGAGGCTGACAGAGACTCGCTGTTTAATGTGTGTGCTTTTTATTATTTTCATTTTTAGTTTAGTAACTTTAACTTCTGCTTTAAAAGGATTATTTTTGTTTTTAGAGTGCAATGTTACAATGTAATGTGATTTTAACCCTTTTTTGCACATAATATATGCCTACATGCTTACATTCACTTTATTTGTTTAATCCAAATATGAAATACCGAGATATATAGGCTACCATATACCACAAATCAGCCAAAAAATACAGAGATATGAATTTTTGCTCATATACAGAAGTGTACTGGAGTTTTAATTCAAGTGTACTAGGTTTTTTTTTTTATTATAGCATTAAACTTTAAAGCCCGGTTATTGAACAGTATAGTGTACATGCATTAGATGTCAGTAAATGTGACTTAATTTACCTTAAGTGTGTTTTGTTTGTGTGTTGATGTGTAGGTTATGGTGTGGAAGCTTGATGTTCCTGAACAGGTGATCAAGAACCCTGTGCGGTCCATCAGTGTGCACTCAGATGTGGTTCTGTCCATGTCCTTTAACACAGACGGCAGTTGGCTCGCCACCTCTTGTAAGGACAAGAAGATCAGAGTGATTGACCCACGTACTGGCACCCTTTTACAGGTGTGTTGCCTTTAGCCTGATGTTCTTCTCTATCTGTCATGCATATGTTTTTGAGGCTTATATTTTTATTATTATTCTATGCAACTTTAACCCAGTAATTAGTCCTACACTTAATTTCAATTATGAGCTGGGACACACACAGCATATCATATGTGTACTTGCACAGAAATGTACTTCCCCTTGGCTGCCCCTCTGACACCACACATCCAAAACTAACACCTTTAAAACCTTTACCCAGAGGTCAGCAGCAACTCAGAGTCTTACATTCACACTGTAGTGTCTCTTCATGTCACTCAGATGAACACAAGACTTCAGTTCATGATTTGTCATTTTATAGGACATGGTTGATTGATTTTTTTTCACCAAGTATATTTTTTATCAAAGGGAATGTGCATTTATTTAAAAATCTTACTGAAGTGTAATGTGTGATTTCAGGAGACCAACTGCAAATCACACAAAGCCAGTAAAGTGCTATTTCTTGGAAACCTGAAAATGCTCCTCTCTACGGGCAATTCACGCTGGAACCATCGTCAGATTGCACTATGGGATCAGGTAGGTGATTCTCAAAATAGGCTTCTTTATTTGTATAAAAACACACAGTCTTCTTTTTAGGGCAAATTTTTCATTTATTAATTGAAATAAATTTGCGATCTGAGCAACAATGGCTAGCCTGCTTATAAAACAAGACCGTAACCATGTCTTGAACATTAGGGAACCATTTTCATATAATGGTATAAAGTATAAAAGAATAGAATAGAATGGTAAAGGAAATAGTAGGTCTAATTCTAGTAGGGTAATCATTTTGAACTAATTGCAAACAATATTTTAAAATTTGAACTAGTGCTGGGCAACGATTAATCGCATCCAAAACAAATGTTTTTGTGAACATAATATATGTGTGTGTACTAGGGGTTGCACCGACTAATCGACTAGTCGACTTCAATGCTCTGCCATGACGCTTTAAGCTTGACGTCGACTAGTCGCTGGTCCTATAGTGGGCGCCACAGGATAAGAAATCTTTGAAGGACTTCCACATTTACGCTCTGTTTCCAAACGGTTCAAATGACAAATAAATGCATATTCTGAAAGCGCTCCAGAAGTCATGTGTGATTATATTACTGGATGCTCGAAATTGAACGGGAGAATGCACGTTTTAAACAGCTTATTGCACAGGTAAGTTAATCGCCGGTCTAATCTAATGCGCTGCTACACTGTAACGTACACACATAGGCTACAGACAGTAGCGCGTACATCACACACACAGAATCATTCAGCGCGGAAATGTATTGTCAACACTGTTCTGTGATTTCTCAATAAAATAGCTTAGAAACTGAAAAGTTCAAGCATTTATTTCTTAATAACTAAATTCCACAGCTTCACTACTAGTAGAGAGACGCTGCCAGGTAGAATTAATTCACACACGCAATCGCTCTCACTAATGCATTCATATTAATGTAATCTTTACTGTGCTACTTTATCTGTATCTGATTTAGAATGAGCAGAAATATGTGAGAAATATAACGACCCAAATACAAAATAACTGATAAAAAAGCTGTTATAGGAGCAATAGCCATGTTGGCAGCGCTGTGTCATATGCCATAGCTGTGCACAAGGTGTTTATCACAGCTCCAGACTTATTTGTTCATTAATGCGTGCGCTTTTGTGCTCCTCAATCAACGGGAACGTCTAGGTTACTTGTGTAACCCTCGTTCCCTGAAGGAGGGAACGGAGACGTTACGTTCCGTCGCCACAGTTGCTGTACCACCGCTGTACGGCCGGGGCACGTAGTCTCGGCTCCTCAGCGAAAAACTGATGTGCGTTTGCACGTGCTCTCCTTTTATACCCGCGCTGTGGGGCGGGGTGCACGTGGCGAAACACGCACGCCAACTGTCATTTGCTTGTTTAGTCAACACTCGAAGGTGATTGGGCTCTTGGGCGAGATCCCAATTCGTCAGTCACGACTGACGTAATGTCTCCGTTCCCTCCTTCAGGGAACGAGGGTTACACAAGTAACCTAGACGATTTAGCCCTAGTGTTACAATCATGACATAGCAGTTATTTTACTGACCTTTACAATGCAATTCATCTATCTTCCTGAGACGAGTTAAATATGGATCCAATGTAGTAATAACTTTTCATTGGTATTTTTGGTGGTTTTGCTTTAAAAAAAAATAATAACATAAAATTGTAATCTAACAGTATTAGCTATATTAAGTGCCAAAATCATATGTACGTGTGTGTTCTGCAGGAGGACCTCTCTCAGCCATCTTATTCAGAGGACTTGGACGGCTCCTCTGGTGTTCTCTTCCCGTTTTATGACCCTGACACACACATGCTTTACATAGCTGGAAAAGTGAGTACATATAACCTAAACTACCAAATCGGCAAATAGTTTTTTACTGCTGTATTGATGATACAGGTTATTAATGGATAACACAATGCTCCTTTAATCTTTAGGGTGATGGAAATATCAGATACTATGAAATCAGCCCAGAGAAGCCATATGTGCACTATTTGACTGAATACCGGTCTCTTCTACCACAGAAGGGAATGGGTGAGTACTCTATGTATAGTTTACATGTATACACACACAAAAACATGACACAGACATATTTATACTAATTGTACATTTTTGTAGAGAATGTTCAGCTTCATCTTCATCACTTAAAAAAGTGCACTTTGTAGTAACGTCAAATGAAAAGTTTAAAGTACATATCAAATCATTGTTTTAATAATCGTACTTTATGTGCTGGCTAACATAAGCTCATTTAAAATACTTGATTGTAATTTTAACTGTAGTGTGTTATTTGATATTAACTGTATATTAATATATTAAAAGTAATATGTTTGAAATAATTGTGACTTAAATCAGAACATGTATTTGCATTCTCTTCCAGGTGTCATGCCAAAGAGAGGTCTTGATGTGTGTTCCTGTGAAATCTTCAGATTCTACAAGCTAGTGACAATCAAAAGTCTCATAGAACCTCTATCCATGATTGTTCCACGAAGGGTATATATACAATTCTGTTCACATGCATTCAAATACAAAAAAAGAAATATGACAAAAAGTCGAGCTAGTTCTCACTTTACTATGCTATCCTTGTTGATGAGGATCCCTAGCAGTCTCACAGATGTTATTGTGTTCTGTTCTGCAGTCAGAGTCCTATCAAGAGGACATTTACCCCATGACAGCTGGGAACAAGCCTTCCATGACAGCAGATGAGTGGATCAGTGGTCTAAACAAAGGTTTGAGTCTAAAAAAAAAAATATATATATATATATATATATATATATTTATTTATTGGTTGTATGTTTTGGGTCTCATATGCTCACCAAAGCTTCATTTATTTGGTCAAAAATACACTAGAAACAGTAATATTTTGATATATATACTAATATAATATTTCATATTTGATATCGGCCTAATATTTTTCTGGAAACTATGATAAATCAGGAGTCTTTGAAAAATAGGAAGTTCCAAAGAACAACGTTTATTTTAAATATATATATTTTTTTTGTAACAAGTTTTTATTGTCACTTTTAAATCAGTTGCATGAATCCTTAAACCTGCAGTCCGTAACTTGTTTTGGTAAAAAATTATCTGAATATCAATATTTGAGCAAGTACATAACCAGCTTTCGAAACCATCGCCTTACTTAACGGTCATCTTATAATAATGTTTTCTAATTTGAGTGGTACGGGTAGGCTTTCGCGGGAAATTCGAGCATGCCGCTGCGTCATTACGTCACGTCTGTAAACATAAAGAAGTTGTCCCGGCTACTAGGCTATCGCATGTGAGGATCCTGCAGGTGGCAGATCGTTTATAGCCATTTCTCACAGCAGCTGGAATAATTAAATGTATCATTTTGATGGCAGATTGTAATCCATAAAGGATTATGTGTTTATGAAACACATGTGAATGAAATGTAATTATATTCCAGTTATAAATGTGCTTCTGATTACAGATAGTCTGGGATTACAAAGATTTGTATTTAAAGAAAACCAGTTCGAAGGGAGCATAATTTCCTTTTTGGGTTAAAAGAATTTCTTAATATGAAATTTGAGTGGTATAACAATTAGAGATTAGACTGTACAGAAATTGAAATCTACTCGCTTAGTAGTCACGCAATGCTGATGTTGTTTTAACGTTAACAATTTGAGAATAAAGTATAACAGTAATAATAATTTGCACGGTTTGATGTGATATGAGCTAACCAATCTTTAGATTAAAGCACCGTTGGTAGCGCGATTTATTGTAATGCTTTTTTCCTCAGTTGGTCAGAACAAACGTGGCAGACTTGTTACTTACTTGTTCAGATGACAATATCCGGTGAAAATGCTTATTTGAGTCATATATTCCAAGAAATAGGCTAGAATAGCCTATATCCACACCGGTGCGGTGACTGACTGACACACATACTCCTCAAAACATTAGATTCATCCGCAGCACAACCCAGCAAGGAAGATAATTCCGCACACAGCTGCAATTGCAGGTTTTCAAACAGAGATGGCGACAAAAAGGCTAAACTTACGGACTGCAGCTTTAATTATTTTTTTTAAATGGTTGTTTGTTTATGCATTATTGCTAATGTCATAGAAATAATACAACAGTTTTTTTAGTGATTCAGAGAATAAAACTTAATTACTTCCTCTGCAGGTCCTGTGATGATATCTCTGAGGCCTGGAAGTAAACTGGACTCATATGTGGAACTGGGCTCAGGGAAAGACCCAACAGACTCGATGGAGACACAGCATTCTCGTAGTCGGCCAGGACTATCACTGCTGATTCAGGAACGGCTGGATGCCAAAGAAGGGAACGCACGCAAAGTATACCCCCCTACCTCGCTGCTCCCATCCACAGATGAAAAGAGCAGCTCTACAACCTACGTCAGCAATGGAAAACTAGATTCCACGCACTGCTCGCCACCAAAAACAGAGAATGAGGTATACTACATATAGCTTAGCAGGTATCACCCTTAACTAAGGGGCTACGTGCATAAAAAGGTTTCATACTTCCTCTAATGTGTGTTTATGTATGTGTTTCTGCATATAGCTACGACAAATGTTTTATAAGCAGCAGGAAGAGATCCGAAGGCTGAAGGAGCAGCTTAACCAGAAGGATGTGCGGATAAAACAGTTGGAATTGGAGATCAAAAATGTGAGAAACTCACAAGCCAATCTTTAAAAGAAACTGTAGTACAGTACACTGTCAAAAAACTTGTCTGCTTCACTAACATTCACATAAAAATGTTCTGCCTCATGAATTATGCTGTAAAGGTGCAGTCACATTTACAGAAGTCCAGTCATTTCTAGAGGAATCCTTGCGATCGGGAGTTTCGTTTGATGGCAAAACAGTTCCCCTCAGAGTTTGTGTTTAAGTTGGTCACACGAATTTGAGTCATTGACCAATAGAAAGCTGCTTGGATTGAAAGTGACTCTGGGCTTCATGCATCGCTACACTTGTGACAATGGACAATAGACCTTTTTTCCCACGAAATTTCGCTAATGTGACCGCGCCTTAAGGAAACACATTGGTTACATCCACATTTCTAGTGTCTCTTTATGGAAAGTCATTCCTTGTATGCACGTTTTGTGCACATATATACTATACAACCTTCATGGAAATTTGTATTAGACTTTAGCACTATGCAAACATTTTTTTTTTAGCTTGTGATCAGACTTGTTTAAATGTGTTTTTTTTTTTTTTTTACTATTTTTTAAAAATGGTCTAAATGAGCATATGTGTGTTTTGTTTTATAAATTGGGTTATTTGAGATTTTGCTCGAATATAATTGTAATGAGATTTATTTTTCAGATTAATTTTCTATTTAAATTTCTGTGCAAATGGATGAGTGATGTGGGATGAAAGTTTAATAATAATTATGCAAATGCAGATTTTTAGAACAAAGGGAGGTAAATTTGAAAATGTGAGTTCTACACATGTGCATTATCATCTTATGTTTAAGATATTTCGTTTTCTGTTTGTTGAAATGCTGATAAAAGAGTTTACCAAATCCCAGCATGCACTGAAGTGGTAGCGTTGTGGGAACTGGCTGGGGTTCACACAATATCTAAGGAAAGTCCAGTTTAGGTTCAGTAATTCCTTCAAGCATATGGGCCATCCACTGACAAAATCCTATTCTGCAACATGCTTGCTATGAACTGCCAAACTGTTCAAAATGCATGAAAGTACCACCACATTTTATTGGTTTACTGTGTTTAACTCAAAATTACAGTTTTAAAAAATAGTCGTCCATTAGGAGCCTTTCACAAATTTGAACAAGCCATCCTTTTTACAAATTATTTGAATAATGTTCTGTTTATATATGGATCTGTATATGCACACGTCAGAATATATAATCGAATAAGAGGTTAAAGATGCTATTTTAAGTGTTGTTGCTGAAATATTTCAAGATATTTACTAAATGTTGTCCAAACAACCTTGATTGCAGTCTTGTCTTTTTTAATCGTAAACTAAAATAAATACACTAATTTGGGCTATCAGATAAAATAGCCAAATAAAGAGGCTTTTGGAGACTCAATAAGGCGTTCAAATAAATGATTGCCACAACTATACTTGACATGGTTTCATTTGTTAACATTAGTTCATATGAACTAACAATGAACAAGACTTTTTATATTATTTATGAATCTTTGTTAATTTCAACATTTAATTTTTTTTTAAATCAAAAGATGTAACATTAGTTAATGGACTGTGAACTAACATGAAGAAAAGATTAACTGTTTTATTAACAGACATTGCTGAAGATAATAAATGCTGTTGTGTTACAGAAAAACATACAATGATTAAAATATAAAAGTAATGTGTCATGGATAAAACCTTGATGATCTTTATAATAACCAGACAAAACTATTTTATTTCATGAAAGAAAACTTGGTTGCTGCCTTAGTTTAATCTAAAATGGGCCACTTTATTAACTGAGATATATGTTCATAATTTATTTTAAGACTGGTCAAGTATTTTCGAAAGAATCCAGATTTAAGCCTGGATATGTCATTTTCAATTGTGCGTCATATACAAAAAAGTTTCTATGAATGAGCAAATGTGTGAATCACAGGGAACCACACACACACACACACACACACACACAAACAGCCCTTAGATGGCTCTTCCATTCTTTTTTCACAAATTGCGGGAATTTCATTGGATTGTATCGGTCTCTGTTCCACCTGCCACTCATATTTAAAATAAATTGTGACTGGTATCCATTTCCAGGCAGTTTGGGTGATATTCATGCCTGCCTCTCAAACACACACAGCTTTGACAGACTGGTCAAAATGAATTGAAAATATATGCAATTTATTCAATTCAGTAAATGCTGTTTAAATGCATGTTATTTCCTTTAAATTGCTAATTCATCTGTATTGTAACACTCAAATTCACACAGACACAAACACATTTAACACATTTCTTGTAATGCCATATTCAACAAAACTAAAGAGGTGTTGACATGGAGAGTCTGACATTTATATCTAAGTATTACTAGAATCAGAGTATGATTTATATATACTGTTGAATTGGCCAATTAAAAGATTATGGGAGTGAGAATCTAGAGGGGCATGCAAAGTTCCTGATTGTTTTCTCCAGAGTGAAAAACACAAATCCGTTTACATGTTGCATTATTGATTTTCAACAGATTTCAACATTTTCATTGTTAAATGATTTCATATAATTTATTTTAACAATTTTGAGACATCTTCTGGCCCCTTTGGAAGTTTACTCAGGCACCCTAAAGTGGGTCCCGGGCCCTTGGTTGAGAACCTAGGTGTAATTTGTAGCCTTGCCTGTGTTTATAAGAATACAGTAGTGTTGCAGGTGTGTCTAGCCCACTGAAAATGGCAATACAAAAGTAATAAGTCCTAAACAAACCATATAAACAATTTGCATTTTACAATGGGTATATATTACTAGGGCTGTCCAAAAAAAATTAGAATTTCGAATATTCGTCGAATTTAAAATAAAAATCCCCATTTTAGGTGTGCGTCAGGCAGCCTTATCAGTGGTTCACGAAATGCGACGACGAAGTGTCATAGTATTTTAATGCTTTTGTTAGCCTATCCAGTTGAACCCACTAGATGCGGCGCTGCTACGTTGTTCATTCAAAATATTGTGGAAAAAGAGAAAATCAATGCGGAGATGATGTTGTTTACGTCAAAATCGAAACCAAGCCGTTCACACTGAACGCATATTTAGGCCTATCACATTTTCTAGAGGGACATCTATCACCGTTGCACTCGCGTCTTCAGAATATACAGTATATACATCAGGGCTGTCAAAAAGAAATTAAAATTTCGGATATTCGTCGAATTTAAAATAAAAATCCACATTTTAGGTGTGCGTCAGGCAGCCTTATCAGTGGTTCACGAAATGCGACGACGAAGTGTCATAGCATTTTAATGCTTTTGTTAGCCTATCCAGTTGAACCCACTAGAATTCAAAATATTGTGGAAAAAGAGAACATCAATGCGGAGATGATGTTGTTTAGAAAGCCATGTCAAATTAAAAATGATGGCGGTTTTTCCCCATCCTACTGCATCTCAAGTTTTTAAACGAAGAAAGTACTCTTTGTGATTGGTTTTCGGTCCTTTGTAATGAACTATACATACTAGGGATGTGCATCTCATGACTGAGATGATACGATACGCATCTCGATGCATAGCCAACGATACGATACATTAAAGATAGATATGAAGCAGCTACCGATGCGATGAGATACGATTCACCCCTATTACAATGCAGCGCGATCCGATTTCGATTCGATTCGATTCAACACAATGTGATTCGAGACAATATGATGCAATGGAAAAAATATGATCACTTTTA
>NW_015505375.1:362233-381159 GCF_001515645.1 Sinocyclocheilus grahami
TAACTGTTTTATTAACAGACATTGCTGAAGATAATAAATGCTGTTGTGTTACAGAAAAACATACAATGATTAAAATATAAAAGTAATGTGTCATGGATAAAACCTTGATGATCTTTATAATAACCAGACAAAACTATTTTATTTCATGAAAGAAAACTTGGTTGCTGCCTTAGTTTAATCTAAAATGGGCCACTTTATTAACTGAGATATATGTTCATAATTTATTTTAAGACTGGTCAAGTATTTTCGAAAGAATCCAGATTTAAGCCTGGATATGTCATTTTCAATTGTGCGTCATATACAAAAAAGTTTCTATGAATGAGCAAATGTGTGAATCACAGGGAACCACACACACACACACACACACACACAAACAGCCCTTAGATGGCTCTTCCATTCTTTTTTCACAAATTGCGGGAATTTCATTGGATTGTATCGGTCTCTGTTCCACCTGCCACTCATATTTAAAATAAATTGTGACTGGTATCCATTTCCAGGCAGTTTGGGTGATATTCATGCCTGCCTCTCAAACACACACAGCTTTGACAGACTGGTCAAAATGAATTGAAAATATATGCAATTTATTCAATTCAGTAAATGCTGTTTAAATGCATGTTATTTCCTTTAAATTGCTAATTCATCTGTATTGTAACACTCAAATTCACACAGACACAAACACATTTAACACATTTCTTGTAATGCCATATTCAACAAAACTAAAGAGGTGTTGACATGGAGAGTCTGACATTTATATCTAAGTATTACTAGAATCAGAGTATGATTTATATATACTGTTGAATTGGCCAATTAAAAGATTATGGGAGTGAGAATCTAGAGGTGCATGCAAAGTTCCTGATTGTTTTCTCCAGAGTGAAAAACACAAATCCGTTTACATGTTGCATTATTGATTTTCAACAGATTTCAACATTTTCATTGTTAAATGATTTCATATAATTTATTTTAACAATTTTGAGACATCTTCTGGCCCCTTTGGAAGTTTACTCAGGCACCCTAAAGTGGGTCCCGGGCCCTTGGTTGAGAACCTAGGTGTAATTTGTAGCCTTGCCTGTGTTTATAAGAATACAGTAGTGTTGCAGGTGTGTCTAGCCCACTGAAAATGGCAATACAAAAGTAATAAGTCCTAAACAAACCATATAAACAATTTGCATTTTACAATGGGTATATATTACTAGGGCTGTCCAAAAAAAATTAGAATTTCGAATATTCGTCGAATTTAAAATAAAAATCCCCATTTTAGGTGTGCGTCAGGCAGCCTTATCAGTGGTTCACGAAATGCGACGACGAAGTGTCATAGTATTTTAATGCTTTTGTTAGCCTATCCAGTTGAACCCACTAGATGCGGCGCTGCTACGTTGTTCATTCAAAATATTGTGGAAAAAGAGAAAATCAATGCGGAGATGATGTTGTTTACGTCAAAATCGAAACCAAGCCGTTCACACTGAACGCATATTTAGGCCTATCACATTTTCTAGAGGGACATCTATCACCGTTGCACTCGCGTCTTGCACAAGAGAGCCGCATGTTTAGAAAGCCATGTCAAATTAAAAATTATGGCGGTTTTTCCCCATCCTACTGCATCTCAAGTTTTTAAACGAAGAAAGTACTCTTTGTGATTGGTTTTCGGTCCTTTGTAATGAACTATACATACTAGGGATGTGCATCTCATGACTGAGGCCGATACGATACGCATCTCGATGCATAGCCAACGATACGATACATTAAAGATAGATATGAAGCAGCTACCGATGCGATGAGATACGATTCACCCCTATTACAATGCAGCGCGATCCGATTTCGATTCGATTCGATTCAACACAATGTGATTCGAGACAATATGATGCAATGGAAAAAATATGATCACTTTTAATGCCTCAAGGCCTGTTTCATAAAACAAGTTTACCAAATGAGCCAGGCTTATTTCAGTTAGTCTGACTCATTGTCAAATTATTTGGTTCCATAAAGCAAATTTAACATAGATCACTGTGGCAACGTATGCTGGGAAACTAACCTGGTCTAAAGCAGGTTAACTGTCAGACTAAGCTGAGTTCCTCTAACACTGACCAATAGGAACACTATTATTTGACTTCTTTCTTTTTTTTTATTTTTTTACACCAAGCAGAAAGGCTCTCTCTGGTTTTATGACAACTGTATCTTTGCAGAACAGATAGCAGAACATTAGAACATTAGAATTTAAAATTGCTCTTTAAAGCATTAAAATAACTAAATTAAAAGTTAAAATCACTGAATTAAAATGAAAATAAATAATAAAGAAAATGACTTCTAAACTGCTATAAGAAACACACATTTGAGCTTAGTCATTAGTACTGAACTAGCTTACATTTGATTTAAAGTCCCCCTGTAGTGAAAATCAAGTTTTTTTATGTTGTTTATTTGTCTATGTGGTGTTTTTAATATGCTTTTAGACAAACCATGTGCCAATCTATTAATCAACACCATTGCTGAGTATTTTCTTCTTAAAACTGTAGTTTCCCAAAGGCTGGCCCAGAAATACGGTTTGAAACAGCCCTTGGTTTTCTACGTCACAAACCAATAACCAATCACGTCAAGGGATCGATTCCTATCACTAGCATGCAAAATATACCAATACCAGCACAAAACCAAAAATAAACCAGAGCAAAAAAACCCATGAAGCTGTGGTTTAATGTGAATTTAGAACCGCTAAATTGCATTATAACCCGTGGCAACAGTGTAAAAGTAGCCCGGAGTCAGATGCACCTCTCCCGCATTGACATCCGCAAGTCACACGCGTATGATCGCGGGCGCGATTTGGAATCACAAACTTGGCTGCATTTGAGTCTTCAAGGCATTTTGAGGACACAACATCGTCAAGATAGTAAATTTAACGAATGTTACAGTATCCACTGTAGTTGTTCGCTAGTAAAAACAGTTTTATTATCAGTCATTATCGGTGTACGAACCAGCGCTAACAGATAATGTTACCTCACGAAGTTAACCATCAGTCTCCTTGCTTATGTTGAGCATACCAGCTTATTTCTGGTTCAAGTGACTGAGGGAAGGCGGGGCTCATTTGCATATTCATAGATCCGCGTATAGTAAATGAGGCAAGGGTGTAGAGTTACATTCAAGCGATTTTAAGGCATGAGAAAATTATTTTCACAAGAAAAAACATTTAAATATGTCATTTTGATGATCAAAGATAAGTTTTAAGGGATAAAATATTTGACTACAGGGGGACTTTAACGTTACTCATTACAATAGTCCCTTTACAGCTACCTACTGCTATCATAAAAAAATACACTTATATGAAGTTTTAAAATTCTACAAAAGGCACATTTAATGTCCAGCAACCAATATTTTAGCAAAATGTATATTTTACTCCGAATTATTGCGCTCCTATTCGATTGCGCGCCGTCTGTTTAGCGCGCATGCGCGCAGCTGCGTTCGTTCACTCGCGTAAGCCTCGCCCACTCCTGACAGCAAAATTGATATATTTGCATGACTTTCTAACATTTACAGATGAAAAATATACCTGTGACATGTCAGTTATGCACTGAGGAAAACACAATGTCTCAAATGCATTAAACAGCACGATCGTTCTAATAATTTAAGCAACTTTAATTATATAAGGCTTATAAACTTTATTTTAAACATTATGCACTTTTTTCAAAGATAATCATGTTATTTTATTATGCTTTGAAGAAATGACCTGTAGGATGTTTGTTCTACATGATCCCTGCACACACAACTACACATTTCTGTGTAAACACTTGACAGTTACCAAAAGATGTGGTGCCCTCATGTTGCTGTGAGAAGAAACACAACCACTTCTCATCAGTTACAGAAAGTAAAGGTAATTTGAAATTAATTAGTCTTTAAACCTACTTTGAATAATAAATAAAAAACTAAATCATAACTTCCATAAAAGGTTTCACAACTGTTTTACGGTTTACATTTAGCTGATAAAGCCTTTAATAGCCATTTAATGATGAGTTTCTTTTATGAAAAATTACCCCACCTGTTACAAAAGGCCATTATACATTGAATGAACTGTATCTTTTTCTTCTGGGCAAAAAACTGTGGAAATATTCGACAGCTGTCTTTACTCAAGGCATTCAGGTTTGGGTTTATGCAGAAACTGAACGTATCAAAGCCAACCTATCCTGGGAGATATCCACTGGAGTACAACTAGCACCAAGCTCCATTAGATTTTACAAACTATTTTTATAAACAATACCAGTTTGAATGTGCTTCATCAAAATATTGTTCAGCTTTTCAGCAATTTGGATATTTGCATTAATGTTGTGACTACAATATGTGAAAGTCACATGAAATATGTACGAAGTATGACAGGATCAGTCGTAGAAATATTGGCGTTCATTATAAATTTATAACATTTGAGCAGTTCCTCCATTTGTACACTAAATACTATATTTACCATCCGATTCTTGGTTGGATTTGATCAAACATCAACACAGATTTACCAACATGCATCTTCTGAGAACACTTGTGATTTGTTTTTAAGTCTTTGATATTTATGACTATGCAAGTTTGTCACTCCATTTTGATTATATTAGAAATTATTAAAGCTATTTAGACCTGAGCACTTCAAGACCATATAAATATATTACATACACAAATATATATATATATAAATGAAATAATGAAGTCATAGATTTATAAATTTTAAACAATGAAGAAGAGTTAACTTGAATGATGATCTCTTCCGAATTGGTTGTTTTGATTGTATTCAAGATAATATTAAAATGAAAATAGAAAATAAGGCACTGCAACATGAAAACAAGCAATACTGAACTTTTAAAGCTATTTAGACCTGAGCACTTCAAGACCATATAAATATATTACATACACAAATATATATATATATATATAAATGAAATAATGAAGTCATAGATTTATAAATTTTAAACAATGAAGAAGAGTTAACTTGAATGATGATCTCTTCCGAATTGGTTGTTTTGATTGTATTCAAGATAATATTAAAATGAAAATAGAAAATAAGGCACTGCAACATGAAAACAAGCAATACTGAACTGTGCATCTATTGAAAATGATCAGATGTAGTTTTACTGTATCAGGCAATGACTGTCTCAAGACACACATGGGTCTCTCAAACTCTCATTGTCGGCCTTCAAATAAATGTTAAGACAAAAGGACAGAGAAATAGGAGAGTGAGCAAAGCACAAAATGTTATTTTATTTACAAAGTTTTGTCTTACAGAAAGTAAAAATGTAGCTACAACCTTGATTTGTGCCACAGGCTGCCACACTAAAATTATGGCCCGCTTGTCACACAGTTGCTATAGCAATCTTATTGGGAAATTTGGAACAAAAACTAAAGGGGGAGGAAATGTCAACAAAAAAGGAAGGAGAAAATAAAACTAAAGGGGGAGGAAATGTCAACAAAAAAAAAGAGAGGAGGAAAAAAAACACTTTCAACAAAATATTAAAAGCACAGACCCAAAACTAAATACCAGTCCCCAAAGTCCCCAAAGGTTTTGAAACACAAACGGGCAGGGGATTGACAGTGGACTTGTGGAATGCTGAGTAAGCCACCGATCCAGAAGGCTTTCATTCAGCTCGTAGGCTCCATATGAACAGCTCCACCCGTCCGGTACAGTCTTGCCCCCACAGGGAGCTTAGCGCTTGGGTAAAGGGGGAGTTGTGGAGGGGTAGAAAGGTTGATGGGATAGCCAAGTTGATGAAAAGGAAGGAGAGGGTAGGGTTGGTAACAGAGTTGTTCATTGGCTCTTAATCGTCCTCCTCATCATCGTCGTCATCATCTTCATCGTCTGCTTCTCGTTTTCTCTTCTCACCCTTGCCTCCTTGCTCTTCTTCTGAGCGAGATAAAACAATTACTTCATAATCTCTCACACACCAAAAGCAGCAAACCAAGTCATAAAATCAAAAAATGTGCTCATTCCAATACAACTCACCTTCATCATCATCGTCATCATCTTCATCATCCTCTACTTCTCCATCCTGACCAAAGTCTTCCTCCTGAAACCAACAAGCCCATGTAATTAAAACAGCTGTTCTGTGTCATTAGTTTCCATAAGCAACATATAAAATTGGACTTGTACCTCATCCTCTCCACTGCCATCCTCATCATCCTCCTCGCCTTCAACCTCATCTTCATCGTCATCATCATCTTCCTCTTCGTCAAAATCCTCCTCATCTTCATCCTCCTCTTCTTCTCCTTCTGTATTTAATGTGATATTAGCGAACATTGATAAGTTAACCCCCAAAAAACTAAACAGTTGTTCAAAGAAAAAGAAAAAAAGGCTGGCCACACCAACCCTCATCATCTTCGTCATCGACCCCATCTCCATCAGCTTCTCCGTCAGAGTCAGACGCCTCGCGGTCATTCATATCGTAGCCGTCTAGATATGTGAGTTGTGGAAGGAGCTTGAAGACGCTTTCCCGGTAGTCATTCAAGTTTGTGACTTCGCAATTGAAAAGGTCAAGACTCTTCAAATGGTCAAGTTTTTTCTGCCAATGTGAACAGATGAATCCCATAACTGTACAATTCCATTTTGTGTTATACTGTCATCAAAATTAAGCACAGCTAAAACATTTCATTGCACACCTGAGGGTATATCATAAGATATCTTATATATAATCTTTTAAATATCATCGCAGGAGAAAGTCAGTCTTACAGGTTTGGAATGACATGAGGGTCATTTCCATTTTTGGGTTAACTGCTGCTTTAACCCTGTAAAGCCTGACATATGAAGTAATAGGTTTTTATTTTTTTTTTATTTTAATAAAACGGTTTATTGAACCTATAAAGAAACTTAAAAAAAAATGTTTATTTTAAACATCAGTTGATACATCAGGCTTTTACGGCTCATATGGTATGAAACAGAGAACATGAAGCTCATACTCCAATAAACACCTCATTTTATTTAGAGGCCCAAACTGCACAGAAATCTGCAATTCGGTACAGTTGCCAATATTTATATGACCAAAAGGTAGATGAACTAACAGCTTGCACTGTAAATCAATGAGATCTTTATAACAGTCAAGCAGACTAATTATAGTAAAAACTGATATTTATAAACATTATATATCTCCCAATAATGTCTTAGTAAAATTATATTTAAATGCTTTGTTTTATGCTCAGTGCAATAAAATGTATAAATAAATGTTTGTATAGTATTTAACACTCCAATTTTAACATGATCTTTTTAAAACATTATGTATGGATAATCAAGTAAACCTAAGTTGTTTCAGTCCAGTAAGTGTTCATCTTACAATATTAATAAGAACATAACATTTATTTGCATGCTTATGTTCTTATTAATATTTTAAGATGAACACTTACTGGACTGAAACAACATATATATAAGTTGTTTCAGTCCAGTAAGTGTTCATCTTAAAAAAATATATATATATATATATATATATATATATATATATATATTTTTATATATATATAGGACCTGAAGCGTACAGCAGGTTTTTCAGCATAGTTTTGATCATGTTGATAATTAGAAATGTGCATATTAAATATTTTACAGTAGGCTTTATAGGGTTAAGCTGTAAACTTGTAAGACAGGAAGTCTGTACAAACCAAGGGTTCCAATGTGCTGATGTCTTTCAATTTGTTGCCACTTAGGTTTAGATGTGTGAGATTGGGGAGTTTTTCAGCTAAAACATCAAGGCCACCAGAGATTCTGTTGTCACTGAGTTCCAACTAAAAAACAAAAATGCATACATATCAGAACACAAGATAAAGACAAGATAATTTCACATTCTTAACAGAGATTAGTAAACACACTGATTACCTTTTTAAGTTTCCCAAGTTTAGGGAGGTTGGAGACCGAGAGTAGACCAACATTTATCAAACTTAGAAACTCAAGATTAACAAATTCTGCTGTGAGGCCTTCAATTTTCCCTTCATTTGATCTGCAGTTGTCAAGGACAAGTTCTCGTACCTAGAAACAACCAACGTAAGAGGAAAAATATAAATACTAAAAGTAATGCGTTAACAACATAGAATCATAGGAGCAACAACTCAAATTTGAGCAGGCAGGGGAGTTGGACACGTTGGCCAACATGGACATGCTCAATGGAGGCGACCAAACTATGCTGGTTTAAAAAAAAAAAAAAGTTTCTCAACTGGGGGAAAAAAAGCAAGGCGCCGACCCTTGCAAATACACTTGTTTTTTAAATGTTTTGGGGATTTAAAGTTTTTTTTTAAATTGCCATGCACGTTCGATGAGAGTTTAGTCAAGAAACTAATCTGAAAGCCACTGAATAATGTTTGCTAAGCGGTTGCTGCTGTTGTTGTATGGCCCAGACTGTCGCAGCGAGTCGCCAATGAGAAAACAGCAGATTACACGCCGACAGCCAGACTACATGGACATATCCTAAAGACACCACGGTCTTTTGTGACATTTTGTGTGACAAACTGCAAATGGAGGGTATTTATGAGCTTGTGTAGGATGGAAGCGATGTGTCGATGGCGTATTCCTGCTGCGAAAGACGAAGACAGAGCGGAAATTAGTGAGACAAAAATGGAGAGTTTCTTTCTCTCATGACAACATGGCGCCTCCTCAGATAGGCTACATTGACAGAAACTCTACACATTAACCAAAACTCAACGCTGTGTTTGAAAACCTGACTATATGCTGTTATTCATGCTACAGGATATTTTACGCGACGTTTACTTGATTTTAAAACATTTCCGCCGGATTGCCCAACTAAACTAGCACATGTAACGTTAGCATCTATTTATGCAGTCTCTCGTTCCGTCTTTGCAAACGTTAAGCTACATATTGTATCTTAAAAACGTTTGAAAATCATCAGAGTGAGTATTTATTGAGTATAAGCGTTAGTTCAATCGGTAGTGGCGCGTGGGGAGTAATGGCGGGAATCAGCGCCTCGCAGCAGCGAGTAACATAACAATTCAACACGATTTTATTAACGAATACATGTTAAATACTATACGGTTTAATATTACTTTTGAGCATATCTTAGCAAATTGGCAAACTTTTTTTTAAATCTCAGTTTATTCATATAATCGGTAAGTCTTCGTGCCCTTTTGAATAAAATTCATAATTCGACTGTATGTTTGTCAAATTATAGATTTACTTAATTTTTTTCAACTGGTGGTCTTATTACTATACCAGAACATCGTAGGAATGGAGGAGTTGTGTTTTATAGTGATGGAGACCAAAATGTGTGACAGTATTTACGAAAATGTGTTAGTGTATGGCTATCTTCAGAGTATAGCTGGTTTATTACTTTAGCTTTTAAGTGCCTGTAATAAAGGGCGCCTCATGTTAGCAACAAACATGGCCACCACGGTGAAATAAACCATCCCATCCATATCCAACCACGCCGATGTTAAAATAAGCGAATATTAAGCATAAACGCATGCCAGATCACGAATACACACATCCAGCATGGGGGGCTTAAAATGCTGCAATAATGCCTTGAGCTTTCCAAACTAACGTTACTCAGTATGGCTTACACAGTCTGGATCATTTCATATCAAAACAGACGACTGAACATGAATGCTGTGAATATACTCGCAGCACTATCTCGTCTAACTCTGTACAAGGGGTATTACACCCATGTGCTTACCATTAAACTACACACAGGTCAGTGGAAGTAGAAAGTAGCACAGCTAGCATGGCTGGGCACAAAACTAAAGGTTTGGCTCAAAAATTACTCACATCAGATGGGGTCCTGTTCCTCAGCTCCAAATGAATTCTCTTTTTCATGTCCATATCGCCCCTCAAAAGTTTAACTCTTCCCTCTTGGGTTCTGGAGGAATTTCTGTTCAGCCCAAAAGGTAGAAAGATGCCTTAATGGAGGGAGGATATGGGACTGTATAATGATCTGAGCCCAGCGCCAAGTTACTCTGGGAGAGCAGAAACCATGGAGGGAAACGGCACTGAAACAAATATATACTCAATAGCGCCATCTCTGGCCAACGACGCCCACTGCAGTCACACAAACACGAGATAGAACGGTGCTGCATTACAACATGTGACATCAAAAGTTTGTCTAAATGTTGTAATTCAAGTCAAATTTGTAGGAAGTGTGCCATATATGTTTAATTCTATGTAACTTATTGTTTACATAATCAATAAATAATGTGTATTATGGCTTTTAAAATTCTTGCATCATCTGGGGAACTTGATTTATAGGCAAACACAGAATCCTGTTTTTATCTGTCTGGGTTCAAATGGCCTTGTCATTATTTGATGGTGTATCTGCAATAAAACGTGTTAACTATAACATTGTATTTTCTTTCTTACATCAAGTTACAAGTTATTCTAGCTTAGCCAGCCTACATGTGATTAATGCAAATAATATGTTTAAAAATAACGAACAACATTTCTCTCTTTGAAATGAGTTACATGTTCTTGCTATTCAGAGAGACAACAAACTGTTACAACATTTTTTTTTTAAATTTGGGGTTTCTATAATTTATACTATTTAAATTATACATACAATATATATATATTGCAAAAAAAAGTAAAATAGTTGTTTTATATATTGTTTCTATTTGTTTAACCTGTGTAAATGTTATAAACAACAAGTTCACTTGCTGTGTAGGAACTTGCCAGAAGAGGGCATCATTTTGTTTCTTGTTTCTACATTGTCAGGTCTCTCTCATCCTGCAATATTAGAGACAAAGAATTATCTGAAACTAAGGGGTAATAGCTTATAACACTTACAAAAGTATATGCAAAGGAGAGTCACATTACATTAAACAAACTAGCAATAAGAGCTATAAGCATCTTGAGGCAGCAAGAACCAAGGGGCCACAGAGTCAACTGCAACTCTAAATGTGTTACACTTTACATTTCTTTAATATTTCAAGAGAAACCATTTAGAAAATATCCAAGTTTCTCAACTGGGGGAAAAAAAGCAAGGCGCCGACCCTTGCAAATACACTTGTTTTTTAAATGTTTTGGGGATTTAAAGTTTTTTTTAAATTGCCATGCACGTTCGATGAGAGTTTAGTCAAGAAACTAATCTGAAAGCCACTGAATAATGTTTGCTAAGCGGTTGCTGCTGTTGTTGTATGGCCCAGACTGTCGCAGCGAGTCGCCAATGAGAAAACAGCAGATTACACGCCGACAGCCAGACTACATGGACATATCCTAAAGACACCACGGTCTTTTGTGACATTTTGTGTGACAAACTGCAAATGGAGGGTATTTATGAGCTTGTGTAGGATGGAAGCGATGTGTCGATGGCGTATTCCTGCTGCGAAAGACGAAGACAGAGCGGAAATTAGTGAGACAAAAATGGAGAGTTTCTTTCTCTCATGACAACATGGCGCCTCCTCAGATAGGCTACATTGACAGAAACTCTACACATTAACCAAAACTCAACGCTGTGTTTGAAAACCTGACTATATGCTGTTATTCATGCTACAGGATATTTTACGCGACGTTTACTTGATTTTAAAACATTTCCGCCGGATTGCCCAACTAAACTAGCACATGTAACGTTAGCATCTATTTATGCAGTCTCTCGTTCCGTCTTTGCAAACGTTAAGCTACATATTGTATCTTAAAAACGTTTGAAAATCATCAGAGTGAGTATTTATTGAGTATAAGCGTTAGTTCAATCGGTAGTGGCGCGTGGGGAGTAATGGCGGGAATCAGCGCCTCGCAGCAGCGAGTAACATAACAATTCAACACGATTTTATTAACGAATACATGTTAAATACTATACGGTTTAATATTACTTTTGAGCATATCTTAGCAAATTGGCAAACTTTTTTTTAAATCTCAGTTTATTCATATAATCGGTAAGTCTTCGTGCCCTTTTGAATAAAATTCATAATTCGACTGTATGTTTGTCAAATTATAGATTTACTTAATTTTTTTCAACTGGTGGTCTTATTACTATACCAGAACATCGTAGGAATGGAGGAGTTGTGTTTTATAGTGATGGAGACCAAAATGTGTGACAGTATTTACGAAAATGTGTTAGTGTATGGCTATCTTCAGAGTATAGCTGGTTTATTACTTTAGCTTTTAAGTGCCTGTAATAAAGGGCGCCTCATGTTAGCAACAAACATGGCCACCACGGTGAAATAAACCATCCCATCCATATCCAACCACGCCGATGTTAAAATAAGCGAATATTAAGCATAAACGCATGCCAGATCACGAATACACACATCCAGCATGGGGGGCTTAAAATGCTGCAATAATGCCTTGAGCTTTCCAAACTAACGTTACTCAGTATGGCTTACACAGTCTGGATCATTTCATATCAAAACAGACGACTGAACATGAATGCTGTGAATATACTCGCAGCACTATCTCGTCTAACTCTGTACAAGGGGTATTACACCCATGTGCTTACCATTAAACTACACACAGGTCAGTGGAAGTAGAAAGTAGCACAGCTAGCATGGCTGGGCACAAAACTAAAGGTTTGGCTCAAAAATTACTCACATCAGATGGGGTCCTGTTCCTCAGCTCCAAATGAATTCTCTTTTTCATGTCCATATCGCCCCTCAAAAGTTGAACTCTTCCCTCTTGGGTTCTGGAGGAATTTCTGTTCAGCCCAAAAGGTAGAAAGATGCCTTAATGGAGGGAGGATATGGGACTGTATAATGATCTGAGCCCAGCGCCAAGTTACTCTGGGAGAGCAGAAACCATGGAGGGAAACGGCACTGAAACAAATATATACTCAATAGCGCCATCTCTGGCCAACGACGCCCACTGCAGTCACACAAACACGAGATAGAACGGTGCTGCATTACAACATGTGACATCAAAAGTTTGTCTAAATGTTGTAATTCAAGTCAAATTTGTAGGAAGTGTGCCATATATGTTTAATTCTATGTAACTTATTGTTTACATAATCAATAAATAATGTGTATTATGGCTTTTAAAATTCTTGCATCATCTGGGGAACTTGATTTATAGGCAAACACAGAATCCTGTTTTTATCTGTCTGGGTTCAAATGGCCTTGTCATTATTTGATGGTGTATCTGCAATAAAACGTGTTAACTATAACATTGTATTTTCTTTCTTACATCAAGTTACAAGTTATTCTAGCTTAGCCAGCCTACATGTGATTAATGCAAATAATATGTTTAAAAATAACTAACAACATTTCTCTCTTTGAAATGAGTTACATGTTCTTGCTATTCAGAGAGACAACAAACTGTTACAACATTTTTTTTTTAAATTTGGGGTTTCTATAATTTATACTATTTAAATTATACATACAATATATATATATTGCAAAAAAAAGTAAAATAGTTGTTTTATATATTGTTTCTATTTGTTTAACCTGTGTAAATGTTATAAACAACAAGTTCACTTGCTGTGTAGGAACTTGCCAGAAGAGGGCATCATTTTGTTTCTTGTTTCTACATTGTCAGGTCTCTCTCATCCTGCAATATTAGAGACAAAGAATTATCTGAAACTAAGGGGTAATAGCTTATAACACTTACAAAAGTATATGCAAAGGAGAGTCACATTACATTAAACAAACTAGCAATAAGAGCTATAAGCATCTTGAGGCAGCAAGAACCAAGGGGCCACAGAGTCAACTGCAACTCTAAATGTGTTACACTTTACATTTCTTTAATATTTCAAGAGAAACCATTTAGAAAATATCCACTCCAGACACCTACAAAGCTCACCTACAACAATAAAGACACTCAAACTTCCCAGATTTGTTGGTAAATAACACACAAATTTGCACCTATGAGAACCCCTTACCTAGTTTTAACCAGCACTGTATTCCAACATGTTAGGAGATTTGTAACAGCGAAGTCATCTTATTTCTATCTTAGTCCAGTAATTGCACAGCTGCACACTGGCCAAAGAATATGAGGCTGATTGTACACGATCCATGGCTATTCTCTCATGATATTGCATGTGCTCCAGGATGACAAGAACTCAAAATAAACTGCAAACCATTTTTTAATAGGGTAGAGCCAAACACCTTCCATGGCCTCTCTGACTACTGACATCTTTGAACATGTACTTCATCCTACAAAGAACTGGAGGCTTGTCTTGTCATGAAGAATAATGCAATATCTCACACATGCTTCAACTGTTCCGTAGGCATCTCAATATTAAAATGCTGTTCATCAGTATTGCTGTTATGCTGGTGGAGGTTAACCAAATTATAACAATGGGAAAGAGAAAACTAAGCATTTAATTTGAATGAAATAGGGGAAAGTAATCTGTTGTGAAAAGTGTAAAAATGTATAAATAAATGTTAAACTATTTTAATTTAGGATACATTTTGAATGTCTATGGTAATATTTAATTCATTGACCTCAGAGCTGTTCAAGGCTGTTGATGCACAGTATCTTAATGGCAGGAGAGACCTCAATATGTTTTGACATGATTGTGAACGCCCAGAAAGTGAGCAGCAGAGATAAAATGGTTATGTATGAGTGGCCAGAGAGGGCAGGCACTTTACAGCCCTTTAGACTATTCAAATAACATGGAAATACTGAATGCAGAAACACCTTTAATGTCAGCATCATTTTTTTTATCACTTTGAAAAGGGATAGTTTATTGTGGCTGGGAAGTTTTTAACTGTGGTGTCTTCAAACTACAAAAGACTAATAATTAAAGAGACAGTCTCTCTGTGTAAGGATTCATTAATTTGTGAATAGACCATAGGGTACATGTTTATTTATTTTCTTTTTAAATAAAATCTATTTATTATACTGTACCATGATTCCATTCTTTATCTTGGCCAATCTACAGTAGATTCATTTAAATTTAATGTTAATCTCTATTAGTTTATATATGTATATATATATATATTTTTTTATTATTATTATTTTTTTTTTTTTTACTGATGATTTAACTACATGTTTGTCTATGGCCCTTGACCAGGTTAGGAATAGCGGTCATCTCTCATGACGACAGACAAACAGTCACATAAATGCACAGGCTGTCAGAGCCATGACCTCCTTTTTTTACTTTCTTCTGTGAGTATTGTGCCAAGTTCTCCACCTTTGCAAATAAGATAAGAGCACAACTGCAAGAACTCTCCCAGCTCTGCGGTAATGTTTAACCAGATAATTATTCTCTTAGCAGCAGGAAAAGTAAATGGGCACAATTTTTTTCAGCCCTGTCATTTCAATACTTCATATTCATGTGACAGGACAACAAAATGGAAGAGACACTGGAGAAAGAGATCCCGCCATCTGAAGTAAAAGATTCTAATGAAGGTATGAATTTTGATTTAAAACTTCACAATGAATCACTTTTAAAAAGAGCATGTTTTTTCATTATGAATGTATTCATTGTTTAACGATTAGTGACTTTAGTATTTAAAAAAATAATAATTTTGATGAAAAGGTTTGGATGAAACATTTGATCAGATGAAAAACTGAAAATAAAAAATACTTTGACTGTAATTTGCCCTGCATTTTATAAAATGACATTTATGTAAAAAAAAAAATTTATTAGCAACAATTAGATATTTAAAAGCTCTTGCAACAATGCTGAAGTTGGAATCCAGCTAACAGGGAACATTCTCAGAAGTTTGTCTAACATTGTGGCAAGGTTCTCACAAAATTATGAACAAAAGTTCTTTCAGTAACGTTGGCACAAAAATGTTATTTATACAGCACTCATGGAATGTTTTTTTCTGAAACGCTTTTAGTTGGACACTCGACTAATGTTTTTAAATGTTAATACTTAATAACATTAAAAATGAACATACCCATAATGTTTGCAAAATAATAAAATGGAATGTTCCCTAAACGTTAGCGTATAGCCAAGGGGAAAAAAACCCTGCATTTTGAATGTTCAGAGAACCTCAATAAATAATGATTTTATAACATAATGAGAACATTAGCAAAATGTTCTTAGAATATATTTTTGTTTGCTGGCAACAACTATAACTGGCGTGATTCTTATCTATGTCAATGCATCTACATTTCTTCTGAAACATGCACTGATGGCCTTTTCATACACTTATGAATTCTGACTACTTGTGGTTGGTTTTACCTTAGCTAATGTTACAAAGTAAACTGCAATACCTTCAGCAGACAAAGCAGCAAAGGAGTGAGTGATTTGTTTGTTTGGTAGGTGGAATTCGGCTGCGATTGAGAGACAGAGACCTGTTGAAGAAACGAAAGGCTGAGGCAGAGGAAAAGGCAACCAACCAGTGGGTTTTTGGGTAAAGCTAATGTTGAATTAGGCCAATAAAAGCACTGGAAAAGGCCTAGAGCACTTATTTATTTTTCAATTTATATGACATTCTGATATTATGACGCAAATGCACAAATTTAGATTAGTCATTCAAATAATGTCCCTTAATATTGAACACAGGGCACAAAGTCTTAAAAGAGTGAAAAAGAAGACCAGTGGTACCCCAGGAAGGAAAGGTCGACCAAGAAAAGAACCGCCTGTAGTTATTCCAGAAGATCTCGGTCTGGCTCAGGAAACAGATCCTTTTCCTGTCACACTTCTTATCACAGAACCTGTATTACCCACAATAGCAGAGACACTGCCTTTATTACCAGCTGAGCCACAACCAGAGCCGGCGCCAGAGGAAACAATGAGTGAAAAACCTCTGGAGGAGATTCTGATTGAGGATCTGGGGCCTGATGAGGAGGAAGACATGCCTCAAAAAAGCCTTATCATTGATACAGGTATTTGCAGAAATGCCCCTTTTGTTTTCAACAGGGGTCTTCATTAATTAATGGGTGGTTCATTTATAAAATTAAGCATTTTATTTATTTGTCTGAAGAAATGAATAATGTCCATTGATTTTAGGTGATGACGAGCTGCAATGTGCTGACCTGAACAGTCCAGTCTCAATGGCAGTGTATCCTCCAGCATCTGCTCCTTCTCAGCCTGAGAGTCTATCTGAGAATTTAATCATCTGAGTGTCTCCCTTCTACAGAAAAATGAATTTAATCTAATTTACTATTTCAAAGGATTTCTAAACCAAAACAAGGACAAGTCTATATTTATTAAAATTCTTCATGTCTCCATGTATATATACCACTTATCAGTACTCTGTCAAACAAAATCCATTCTATACATATTGTTAATAAAATAAAAACCTGAAATTGTTACAGTATAGTACTTTTGTGTTCTATGATTTTAAAGCAACTAGATCTTTGCCTTAAGCCTATATTACGAACAATCTTTTAGTTTGTACAAGGGACTATTTTAAAATAAATTGGTTTTATACTTTGTCTTTGTCTACTCATTTAGTCACTGAATTCTAAAACCATCACGCTCCTACGGGAATCAATTTTAGTATGCCAAAGGTGCACTACTGACAGCTAACGGTTGAAATGGGTACTGCAGTCCAAATTCAAAATACAGGAGCTGTTTTTCCTCCTCAGACTCGACGCTCACGCGGGTTGCCAGATTGAGGACAGGAACCAGTGCAAATATCAAAGGTATTTTGAAGAATGATGGTAACTAAACAATTTTGGTGACCACTGACTTCCATTGTATTGACAAAAAGAAAAAAATTTGACATTTCTCTCAAAAAATGTTCCATAGAAAAATCAAGTCTTATGGGTTTGGAATGATAAAGAGGGTGAGTAAATGTTTACAGAATTTACATTTTTAGGTGAACTATCTCAGTATTTATTCTTGAAATTGCGGGAATTTGACATACGTGGCGCATGCGCAAAGCCGACCTCCATATGTCATTCCCACGGAACTGCTTCCCTTTACGACAGTGAGCGCAAGCTAGATTCAAGTAATTATTAAGTTTTGAATATGGATATTTTTCTTACAAAAATGCTTTTTGGGTGAACTAACCCTTTAAGCTGTTTGAGATTGATGCAAGTAAATTAAAGGGATAGTTTACCCAAAAATGCAAAAAAAATGTGGTCATTAATTACTCACTCATGTCGTTCCAAACCTGTAAGACCTTCATTATAGCGCCATTTTGGAGAGTATCACATACGTAAACAACGTATGCTGTTCTGTGTCAGCAGCACCGTACGCAGATACGCTGTTTACGCTTTGATCTGAACAAACAACGTATATGCGTACATACGTTGTTTACGTGATACTCTCCAAAATGGCGCTGTAGGGTGACGCAGAGGAGACGAATTGCTGAATAAAGTCATTATTTTTGTTTTCTTTGCGTACAAAAAGTATTCTCATAGCTTCGTAAAATTACGGTTGAACCACTGATGTCACATGGATTATTTTAACGATCTCCTTGCTACGTTTTGGAGCCTTGATCGTGTAAGGATCCTTGCTGTCTATGGGAGGGTCAGAGAGCTCTCAGAATGCATCAAAAATATATTATTTAGTGTTCTGAAGATGAACGGAGGTCTTACGGGTTTGGAACGACATGAGAGTGAGTAATTAATGACAGAATTTTCATTTTTGGGTGAACTCTCTCTTTAAAGCTAAAGACAGTTAATACATTTTTTTTTTTTAAATGCTAAAAGCACATAGCAAGATTAATATAAATTACTTAGAGGGGTCATATGATGCTATTTTAAAGATCATTATTTTGTGTATTTGGTGTAACAGAATATGTTGACATGCTTTAATGTTCAAAAAACACATTCTTTTTCAAATACTGTACATTATTGTAGGTCCTCTATGCCCCGCCTCTCTCAAACACGTCGTTTTCAACAAAGCCCCCTCCTTTGACAAGCAACACATTCTTTTTCAAATACTGTACATTATTGTAGGTCCTCTATGCCCCGCCTCTCTCAAACACGTCGTTTTCAACAAAGCCCCCTCCTTTGACAAGCGCAGTCTGCTCTCATTGGCCAGCTGACCCAGTGCATTGTGATTGGCCGAACACCACAAGCACGCGTCGGAAATGTAACGCCTCTTACCATAATCGCGAGCGTCAGCTTTCAAAGTAAATATCAAGACAGTTAAAAATGTCGTTAGTTTTACCATCAGTTCAACCCCGAAAGGGCAACAGAGTCGCGTGACAGA
>NW_015505375.1:381871-418567 GCF_001515645.1 Sinocyclocheilus grahami
ACACACACACACACACACACACACACACGACACGTTACTCTGCGCTGCTCAAAACTCCGCATTTGAACAGTCAATAGCAAATACTTAAACTAATAACAAAACATACTTACAGTCGCTGATTCAGAAGCACCAGATTGTCATAGCAAAGTCGGAATTTACCCTCTTTTTTTTTTTTTTTTTTGAAATAGCCTTTGTGCACAGCCAGCCTTGTACTCTTCTAGGTTCAAAAAACTGTCGTCCATAAAATGCGTTGCACAAATTCGAACATCTGGGTTGTGCTGTTCTGTTGTAAATAAATCTTAACCAATGATTCCTAATTGCATCTACTTCCGGAAGGCCAAATAAAGTGCTTTTGCTTTACTATAATTGAATACATATATATTTAATATAAATTGCTTACAAAATTACTATAAAAATAAAAGCTAATTCTCAATATTAATAGATACTGTAGTAATATATAAATGTTGTTAAAATTACACTGCAAACAACATCATAATCATCCAGTAGAGCAGTGGTTCTCAACCGAGGCCCCCACTGTCCACAACAATATTCAATATTCAAAGACCCCATGACTTTTTCAGCTGATTTACTACATAAAGGTTAACAACTTTTTTAAAATGTTTTTTTATATTTCCACATGATAAAATAATTTAGAGCTAAGCATAACTGAAATGTGTAATCAATATAAAAATTTAATGGAGTTGAGATAATTATTATTATTAATTTTTTTAACTCGTATGACTTTTCCAGTTCTAAAAATCCCACTTTTAAAATTAGGCTACCTTTGCTCATATATTCAGGTTTGTCAACACACTGGGAGCCCTGATTCTTCAAAGAAATAAACACAATTGTTGAATTAATTAAAATAATATCTCTACATTTAGTTGTTTTGGCTTATTTTATTTAAGTTTTCTGAAACCTGCTAGTGGGTTCCAGCCACCTGGTTGAGAACCGCTGTCCCAGAGGTCACTCAGTCTTGTAAATATGTGGTACCTGTGATTCCTTCTAGCTTAGCCAAGGTCAGTCCCAAAGCATTAGGCCTGTGGGGGCTACGGGTGGAGTACACCCCCACCCTCTGGCCATTCAGACGGGGTGGCTTTACTTTGGCTTTGTAGTTCATTTGCCCATTCTTATGGAAGAGGAAAATGATCCTGAGAATGTGAAAGAAAAAGACAAAAGAGTTCACTTCACACATATGTATAAGGAACTTTCAATTGTCATTAATTAGGCCTGCTCACTTGTCAGACCTGTCTAGAAACATTACCAGGTATCCATTAAATGTACTTCTTGTAATGGCTAAACCCATTCTTATTTGATTTCCCAATCTAATAAGCAACAGTCCCAAATGCTAAATTGCTATTTATCTCAATTAAACAAGTCTCACTATTGTCTTAACTCTGACGTTTTCCAGGACTTGTGAACATTATGCTTTTCTACTAGGGTTGCAATTGTACAAGATTTTCATGGTATGGCAACTAAGAACATATCATGGTTTGACAGTATACAACATTAACATAGTTCTAAGAACTACGTACATAAAAGTTACAATGACTTTTGCCAATGCTTTTTGACTGAACATTATAAATGGGGGGAAAAAATAAGAGCAAAAAAGGTAGGCTACATAACCTTCAAAAATGTGATCTCTGCCGTCACAGTTTCAGTCAAGTCAGGAATTTTGTGAGAAGGAGAAAGATTTTCCAATGCAGATTTCAAAACAGGTTCAAGTTGGTCATGTAAATTCGCCACGGCGACCAACAGGAAGCTGCTTGGTTTAAAAGTTACTTCTGTTTGAACTGTGCTTTACACATTGTTAAATTATTGACAATGGATCAAAATTTTTATATATATATATATATAGGACTGTTATTATTTTGTTCCTGAGACCAAATTATTTTATCAGCAAGTATTTCTTGAGTTCTGTATGTGGTGAAAGTTGACAAATCTGACAGGAAGTCAAGGAGGAAAAGAGATGTGCAGCACATGCAAATGAGTTTCTCCATCCATTTGCTACATACCAGATATGGGAGTATTGTTCCAGGCCAACTAAAGAATGCTCAGGGTTATTGAAGACTGAGGGTTCAATCTTCAAGGTGGCCCGAGAAGAACTGCATATGGTGGGTTGTCGTGGAGTGCCATTTTTGACTGCAAAACATGAGCTGATGTATCCAATCGGTACCGTCTGAATACGTCCTGAGATCGTAAAGACAGACAAATACAGTTTATTTGACATTAAAACTAAGCTGTGACCAAGAGGTCCTAGTTAGACTAGTTAACATGGCAACGATAACATCTGGACTCAAAGAGGGGCTTTTTCTTCACTGACAGCCATTTAGTTTATACATTCAAAGAGTTTTCTCAATTGATGACAAGGTACACAACATTTACAACAACCTAAATGTGGTCTACTAAAGTAGACTGCAGAATCAAGTGAAAGTGGGTCAATATGTGGTATTAAATGTATTTTACCTTGCTCTAATAATAGTTTGATTTCACTAGGGCTTTTGCTCACTGATTGTAATTTGTCTTCGTGTTTACAGTCTGTCAGCATGGACTGAAGTGATGACATCTGCTTCTTATGTGCTCGTATGGCTCCATCCATCTGCTGTCTGTGTTTGATCAACAAACCAATCAACGAATGGAGGAAACTTCTTTTCAGGATAATCATAACTCATATACCGCAATCATGATGATTTAAGTACCTACCTGAGATTTTTTATCTCTCTTCTCATTACTGGCGCCTGCTGTGTGAGTTTTCTGACTTGTTCAGCACAACTACATACTGGATGCGACATTTTAGTGATAGCTGAAAACCTTATATACTTTCGAAAATATTTTAAGCTATGGTAAACTGGCTTGTTTGTTCCATCAGCTGCTCTGCGCCCACTGCAGTACGAGCACGTGTTTTGTTTTTGGGAGGAACACGCTGGACAACCAACTACTTTCACATAAGAATAACTCTTCTTCTTTCCACAGTTTAACGGCGGTTGGCATCCAGGTTATTGATGCATTACCGCCCCCTTCTGCTCCGGAGTGTGGGTCAGATAATAGGTTATCTATTCCCTTTTCCTACTAAAACGTACACATCACTCACATTGTCCCCTCACATTAATATCCACACACACACATCACATCCTACTTAAAACCTCTGCTTCCCTTAAAAAATGTATCAATATTCTACTATGTGCCCTATTTGCTGTGCTTAGTAACCCTTGTAATGTGATCTCCTGCATCCCAAACTCCCTTAGTTTATTCTTCATTACCTGCCTCTGTGTTTCATATCTCTTACAAGTCATGATTATGTGCTCCACTGACTCCTCTTCTCGACATCCCTCACACAACCCTGTCTCGTGCTTCCCTATCATCTTTAGTGTTTTATTCAGTGAACAATGTCCCAACCTTAACCTAGTCATCACCGCATCTTCTCTCCTATTTCCAATTTCCACCCTTTCCTCTTTAACATTTCTCTGAATTTGATATAATACCTCCCTTTCTCACCTCTCTTGCCACCTTTGATTGATTTTCTCCCATATTATGCATTTAACCTCTGCTTTACTCACATTAACCTGCATTTCTATGTTCTCTTTTGTTAGTGCCCTTTTAGCCAGCCTGCCCTGTCTCATTACCCCTAATCCCAACATGTGCTGGGACCCACATAAATCTAACCTGATATCCCTTATGAACTATTCTTGTGTTTAATTGAAGCACTTCATATCTTGGCGAGTTTTTGAACGGAATGACCTTAAACTCGCTAAAACGGCTAAAGAGTCAGAGCAAATCAAAACCTTTCCCTGCCCTTCCCTTTCCACCCATTGCAAAGCAATTAAAAATACCATAATCTCTACTGTATATACCCCTAATTTATTAGATGTTCTTTGACTAATTTCTATTTATTTTCCCGGAATTGCCACCCCAAACCCTGTTTTTGCTGTCTCTGTTTTTTAGCACCATCTGTATAAATTTGTATAAATTCACTATAATTACCTCCTACTCGGTTGTTAAATACATTTTTCCAGAATAACACTTCTTCTTTAGGTTACTGGAAAATAGAGCACCGCACTGCAGTGACATACCGCCACCCACTGTTTACTGTGCAAACAACACAGGCCATATTATATATATTGTAAAAAACAACAACTTATATAGTATTTTGTTTTTATTTCACACATATTTCTTTAAAAAAAAATGGTTGAGCAATTTTGGTAATTTAAATAATGATTAAGGTGTGCATTTTAAGGTGCAAGGAAAATATTTTAGTACTTCACACTTTTTAAATATTAATTTAGTCAATACAATTCACTGTTGTCATATTAGAACATCAATTTTAGCTCTACTAAAATAAACCTGCGTATGTTTGTTTGTTTTATCACTCTCTGAGGCCACATTTACATCATATGTTCAGCTTTGAAATGCTAATTGGATGGTTTTGTAAAAACGCCTGTTCATCTCACATTATCTGCGAACATGCCTTGAAGTACATCTTCTTGTTTTACTGGACTGGATAAATCAATAGTAAAAGTATATATATTAAGGTACCATATGTGAATGTGTTGATAATATTATATTTTGAACTTGTCGTGTCAATGTTGTAATTTGATTTTACAACACTGTTATGCCTGTGAACCTTGCAGATTACATGGATGAATAGAAACACACTGTTTTTGATTATTCACAAGTTTTAAATGTCTTTAAATGTCACTGCAGACACTGTAGGATAGTGAAGGCTACACCAACACACTTTGCAGCAAGTGACAAGGACTGCAAGGACTGCCTTTGGGACTTTCATAACTGAACATGGTTATGAACAGAGCTAAACAGAAAATTCCAAAGTTTTTATTCAGGTCATCAGATTTTGTAAGCACAATATAAATTAAATAAATATTAAAATGTTTAAATGTTTTTATGATAAATGTTTTTTTCATTCAAATATGACGTCTGATTACTACTGTGTGATTATTAGTGTTTAAACAACTGTTTAGGGAACTACAAGCAGTACACTCTGCAAAGTCTTGGATGTTCTCTACATTTGTTCAGACAGTAAATAAAATCACTTAAATTCTGCTACCCAAAAGGCCCAACGTTGCAATATTACAACATTTCCCTAAAAACTTACTTACAGTTGGTACTAAATGGCAAAATGGCAAAACCCCTATTTCTGCATTAGAGGCCTCCTACAACAACATGGAAAAGTTTTTTTCTATATTTGGGTCTTCGAGAGTAAATACTGATCGGTGCAGGTGGCAGTTTACAGAACACAGCTTGCGTCTTGTAAATAATAATTCTATGATGTAAATGGGGGAAAATATTTAATTCACAACAGTTTACTAGGTGGCGCCGTGTACATTAAATGCGAATCACCAATAAACCAGAGAAGAAGAAGGAGAGATGTGTTTCCGGATGTTACGCGGTGGTTTTATCCAATCAGGTGATTGTGCGTTTTATTTTGAACTTGCAAGTGGCGGTTAAGCCGACATCGCTTGTTCTTACAGTATTCAGGTACGGATTAAAATAAACAGTGAAGTTCAGAAAAGCGCCTATGAGACGTAAAGGTAAGGATTAAAGAAGGAACACACTTTAATATAAATTAAATCATTAATAATGTTTTGGGTTTGGCGATGCCGTTGTTCAATTTACTCTCAATAAGTCTCAATGAATAAAGACTGTGTTTTAGAACTTATCACGTCGCATAACGTTACCAGTCTAAACAATATTTAAGCAACATTTGCTATGTGTCTGTGATGTCTAAAATGTCGTGAAGACAGGCAGCTGGCTGGGCGTTGAGACACCAACAAAGTTGACATTTCTTGAGAGGATGCAAGCAGTGACTTTTATGTCTTACAGTTATGTTATATTTTCGAAGATATTAAACAGCAAAACTACGTACATTTTTACTTTCTGTGGAGAAGTGGACCTGATCTCAACAGTTTCTAAGCAGATGTGTGAGAAATGGATATATCATTTTACAAATAACTGTAATGTATTTGAACGCAGGCAGCATTTTGCTTTCTCTTTTTATTAACATATATCGAACTTTTCTTCAACACCTATTTATTATTATGATTAGTGTTGTTTACGTTATATAGAGCCTATTTATGTATTTATCAAAATCTTTTTGAAAATGAAAGCAACATTACAGTTGAAAGATGCTGATTTATACATGATGTAAAATTATGAAATGTTACCTAATTTTGATGCTTTTTTAAAAAGTGTAACGTTACACGTTAGTTAAAGTTGCATAATATTGCAGTAAATCAAATGTATTTAAAATCACCTCCATTAACTCTTGTTTGTGATTGCAGATATTAATCTAAAAACATGTCATCTGTTCATGGATTGTCAAACGTAAGTACTTCACATCCATGCATATTATAACTAGAAATAAGTGTTGTTCCTACTATCTGACAGTTTGAGCTCTAATCATAAAGGTTTATGCCTTTCTCAGCCCAGATCAGATAGAGTTCCACTCAGAGATGTACAGAATGAACTGCTGAATTTGCAGGACAGTCCAACTCTAATGCTTAAGCATGCATCGATGCATGAGAAGGACCCTAAAACAAAGGTATGGAAACATCACTTTGTCTTTTTAACTTTCTGTGATTTCAAGGTCATATGGAAAATATATACGGAATTTTGCTGTTACTTTGACCTCCGCTGAGATATTTTGTTTTCCACCAGCATGAAGTTGTCCCTGGTGAAAACCCATCAAGCTTAACTATCACAACAGACATCCATAGTGATGGGAAAGCTGTGGATGCCACTGATGAACATCAAGATGTCATATTAAAATCCTTTGTGTGTCTTGAAAGAGAAGTCGTAGTTGAGGATGAACCTGTAATGTCAGAAGAGTCTGTTCTCATCAGGCGTCTGGTTCTTGAGGATAATGACCCACTTCAGAGTGACCCAAATGAAACCATTGAACCTGACAGCACAGAAGATAATCAACCCCCTGAAGAGCATGTTGATCATCCATACTATTATAGGAGCAGATCTACTGGGCTGGATGCTTCATCTATTTTGTGTCAGGAGGAAGAAGTTTCCATCTATGAGCTGGGAAATGTCACATTCAAATCCCTCATGTGCTTAGGTGGAGAGGTTCAGGTTTCCAATAACTCCGCTATCTCTGATAAATCCATTCTCATAAAGGATCTAGCATCAGGAAATCACTCACAATGTAAAAATACTCCCATTTCTAAAGTGGGCACAGAGGCTGTATCAGTAAGCAGTCAACCTCTGGGTCATTCTTACTGTAATTGGAAGTCTTTGTGTGAAGATAGTAGCACCATCAGTACAGTTGATGCAGATGACGCCTCTCAGTCAAATGTTGCACACATTGTAGGTATTCAGTGTACCCCGAAAAATACAGTGAACCTAAAGAATCATGATCAAGCTGATCTCTCTGAAGGATGTCATGGTGTATCTAGTGAAGAAGGAGAAATCACTTTTAAAGGCTTGTGTTGTTCTGGAGTTGAAATAGAAATTGCTGATCTATCCAACGTGTCAAAAATGTCTGTGCTTATGGACAATCTTGCTGAAGAACAAAGTCCGTCTTGTTTAAATGACACCAGTGAAAATGATGGCCAAAGCTTTGCTTATTTGACACCAGGAAGGAAGCATGTTGACCATATTTACTGCCATGCTAAGGAAAAGCCACTGGTCCTAAATATGTTGACTACTGAAAATGGGGTCTGTTCCAAGTCACAGCTTTTCTCACCAAGTCTTTTGAAAAAGCCTGGAAATACAGTTGGAGGTTTAACATCACCTCTTGGAAACAATACACAGAAAATGTATGAATCTGTCTTATGCTGTGAAACAGAAGCATCAAAGATAGTTGCTAACCAGAAGTCAAACCAACATTTGTCAGTATTAAATGGTAAAAATAATATAGAAAGTTCGGATGTTGTACAATTAAGCAACAGTGATGAAAAATACAAGGTGCCCAAGGATGAATCTTCTGTCATGACTAGAAAGGATGTGGAGGGATACTGTGATGAACAGTTTCTGCCGGAAAGGAAAGAGGCAGTTTCATATTTTGAGGAAAACCTTTCTCCTCAAGTTGCCTTTATTGAAAATGTTGGCTTGGAAACCAGCATTCTCAAAGATAAGACACTGGGTTTGAAGGATGAGGAGATCCCCCCAGAGATCGAAGTTATGCGGTTCTGTGATAGATCTGGTGAAGTTGTCTCTGTTAATCAGGATCTTCCTAGTGCTATTGCTCTAACAGGTTCCTGCACTCCAAAGACGCCCACCCTAAGCAGGAGTGTGTTACATGACCGCACAGCTGAGAACCCAATGAGCCATTTGTGGCCTGAGCTCCCGGAGAGTCCAATGCCTCCTCCACTGTTGAACTCCACATCCTTGGCTAATGCATTTAGCTATACACCTCTTCCTCAAGACCCACACAAGACAAAGGATGTAAAACCTAAAATGGCTTCTGAAGACAATCAGAAGTTGTTGAATGCCCCTCCACTTTTGGGTAATGGGCCTCTGCAGGAACAGCTCAGACAGATGGCTGAATTGTTGATGGTTGTGTCAGGGAAGATGGTTGTGCCTACTTCAGCACCAGTGAATCACCACAGTGCTTTAGTGAGCACTTCTCCAGTAGTAATGCGTAGCGCTTGTGTCTGGAGCACCCCGGTTCAGCGGATGGAGCGGAGCGTTAATACTTCAGCAGCGGTAGAAATTTTAAAGGAGGTTGTCAAGGTTGATGTTTCTGATGCCAGCACTTACACTGACTCTGTGCTATGGAAGTAAGTAAGATAAGCATGAATTGTTGTCTCTCTGTTGATGTGATCTACATTGTTTCTTTATGAATCCCTCTTTGAAGCCTGATGCCTGGAAATATGGAGCATCTGTCTAGATCAGAGTTGGAGCAGAGATTGACTTCTACGCTCATCATGGTGGAGGTTCTTTCCCAGCAGCTCACTTCTGCACGGGCTCATAATTCGAGCAAAAACACTTCTCCATCAGATCTCAGAGAGAAACTCATCCAGACAGACCACACTGAGCTCAGACAGGTGACAACCCAGCTCCACAGACACCTTTTTGGAAGAAAAACTCTGAATATGTCTAGTATTGATTTTCTTTATCTTGTCTTTATTCTCCAGAATGGGACATATAAAGATTTGTATGGCACTGCCCTGGAGCGACTTCAGAGTCTTGAGCATGATCAGGAGGTTCTTCACAGTTTATATAACAGCATTAAACCAATGAGGATTGGGATGGTGAGAGACGCCCTATAATTTTTTTAAGTTACATTTGCATTTTTCAATTTTACAGGCCTAAAATATTATCATTCTTCTATAGGATTCTTTTAAGTCTAGCACAGAGGATGTCATCTTCAAGATGCAACAGATTGGAAATACTGTTAATGTTGATCAAGAAACTTTATCTAGACAGGTAAGTCACTGCTTATGTATTTCATAAGCTTCATAGAAGATATTTGTCAAATCACATCTCATAAAAAGTCTGTGTTATGTAGGTCAGTCAGATGAAGTCTCTTTATGGGAGGTACAAGGAAACGCTTCAGAGGATGGAGCAAAAGATGAAAGATATGAGGCATCGCGTGGACAAGGCTCTAGAGGAGAAGGAAGCGGTTGGAAGACATTTTTATTGGTTTTGCTGAAGCTTAGGAACACAAGATGTTTTTATTAATGTCTTATTGATCTTTGCCTCTTATCCTATTCATTTGTCTTTGTGTGCAGGCCTTCAATGTAACGCAGCAGTTGAGGGACTATCATGCTGCTCAGGTGGCAGAACTAGAGCACACTGTTGGGTCTCAACAGGAACTGATGTCAGCCCTCAAACTGGCTTACCCATCACTGGTCTGCTCATATTGCTTGCATCCCTACATCAATTTACATGATAATATAATTTTCCCACTAGCTTAATAGTGACCACAGACACTCTAAGGCTAATGATACATGGGGCAACTTTTTGAGCAATGTTGCCGGGCAACTTTAGTTAAAGGTAACACATTACGCCTCTTTTTATAATATGTAATATAAGTCTGAGGGGTCCCCAGAATGTAACTGTGGAGTTTTAGCTCAAAATACCCCACAGATCATTTATTATATCATTTTGAAAATGCCTATTTTGAGTGGAAGCAGAAACACGCTGTTTTTCGGGCCTGTCTCTTTAAATGCAAATGAGCTGCTGCTCCCTGCCCCCTTTTCCAGATTAGAGCTGCGCCATTACGGTTCATACCTACTAAAAACAACTCTTGTGGTTCTGATTATCATGTTTATCGAGCTGAAATCATGCGTTTTAAACCATATTAGTTTAAACTTCTGATATACGGTTTTCTGAGTGCACACATCCAGAGCACACGGACAGAAAGTGGCTGTCACAGCATGTGAGTACTAAACTAAGTTCTGATTCGCACACAAGTTTGTTAAAAACACACATGAGTTACAAAAACAGTCGGGTGTGACTGTGAAGGTCAACAGCTGAGAAATAAATCGCATGTTTATTTTAGATCTGTGGCAGCAGCAATATACAGTAAATCAATAAATCCACTGCTCTGTTATCTCCTCTGAGGCTGGGAATCTAAATAGTGTTCTGTGCTCGTCTGTGCAGCCAAAGGCAGAACAGTTAGCATGTTTTGCTCAAACTAGAATTAGAACTGGTACATCGTTGTCGCTTGCGAAATCAAAATGATGGTGCTGTGGGTGGAAACTTACAGATTAAGGGGCGGTAATATTACAGTGAGATCCCTTTGCAACATCACTAGGGGAGCGAGATCAGACGCGCTCGTTTTTTCAGACGCTTGCAGAAAAAAGCTTATCAAAAACTAAGTTACTGAGTTAAACTTTTTCACGTTTCCTTGATTGGTAGATGCACCGGGGACCTGATTATAGTACTTAAAACCTGGAAAAGTCAGATTTTCATGATATGTCACCTTTATTGTTGCCGTCAATGAGCAACCAGATGAGACACAGGGCCCACGACCGATCTAAAGTATCCAGATAGAAATTTGTTACCCATTTTCAGTGGAAATGTTCAAAAAAATTGCCCGGCAAAATTGCTCAAAAAGTTGCCCCGTGTATCATCAGCCTAAAAGTGAAGGCTTGCTTGACTGTGTGTGCAACGTCCTTGTATTCTGAGTGAGTTGTGTAACCTCTCCAAGGTTGAACTAAGCAAGTCATACATGGAATCCATCAGTGCAGCAAATGACCATTTGAGAAGGAAGCAAGAAGATCACATGAGCTTGTTAGCGGAGGTAAGACTTCACATCAGTGTGCAGTGTTTAGATACTGAAATAAAAATAGCATTCTAAATTTTGCTAACTCAGTCTTTAAGGAGCAAAATAACAATTTTCCCCCTTTCCTCAATGGGAAGCTGAGAAAGGCTCAAGAGCTGATTCAGAAGATAAACCCAGTGCTTCACCAGCTCCATCAGAGGACTACAACTGCCGTGGAGAGCAGCAAGCAGCATCTGGAAATGAGAGTCAGAGCCATGGAAGAGAGAGATCTGGTTAGACATTTACCACTGAAATTAACTTCTCTTATTATTTATTAATTCTCAGTTCCATGTCTGTCAAACCTTAAAGGAACCCAAAAAACTGTAAGAAAAAATTCTTGTGAAGCCATATAATAGCTTACAAATTCTGTCTGAAGAACAGACAGAATTTGTGAGAAACAGATCCAGTGATGTTATTTTTTATTTTAAAATCAGACCAAAATCGACTGAGACTTCATTTCGACCAGATATTGCATGTCAAAGTGCGTTCACATTTACCATTGTTGCCAAAAAAAACCCCAGTAATTTTAATAGGAATTCATGCAATCTGAATTTCATGTGAGGGCAAAAGATTGCCCCACTCAGATTCACCACTTTGACCAAGAGAGAGATACCTGGATTGAAAGTGACATAGTGTGTGATTTGTGAGAAATCTGTTTTTGCATGTGAAAATTGTGGCCAATTTTGCTGACGTGACTCCATCTCTGTAGTTGCTAATTCTTCACTTTATACTCACATCACAGCTGCTTGCTTGTCTCATGTCATTGGTGTGTACATGACAATTTTGTCTACTCTATACTTTTCTCTGTATCTTTATAAAATTCTGTAGATTAGTGAATTAAAGTCTTATTTCTGACAATATGCTTATGGTAATTTGCAATATTAAGAGATTGATGTTGTGCAGCCTTACAGTACATAAATCCAATTAGTTTTTCTTTAGGATTGACTGTCCACACTGGAGTGATGAAATTAGATATGTTTGTAAAGGCAGTTTGATCAATATCTGGTTCACTTGTTATGTGGTAATGATGACTTCAAAACAATGCCAAAAAGACAATAAAATAAAGAGTAGAGATCAGCATGGAAAGGTGCAGCAAAATGTAAACTTGCTGCATTGAATCATATTATGTGTCTGCAATTGCATTTTAAGATTTTACAGTTAAACTGATAGTTCACCCAAAAATGAAAATTACTCGCCCTCAAGCCATCCTAGGTGTGTATGACTTTCTTCTTTCAGAAGAATACAATCAATGTTATAAGAGAGAGTGGCATTTCAGTGGATGCCATAGGACAGAGGCGTAGCGTAAGCGCCAGTGAGAATATGCCAATCTTGCGAGAACCAAGTTTTGTTTACACGAGCTTAAATCAAAATGTGCTTCTGCGTTTGTCACTTCTCACCACGCTACGCATATGTCCTACGTCATCCGCTGGAATGCCACTGTCTCGTGAACACGTGTACGACAGTTTGTGGAAGCTAGAGATTAAGGCTTATGATTTAAATATGGATATTTTTCCTACAAAAATTCATCAGTTCGAGTTTTTGTAAGAAACGGAACCTTTTATTAACCCCCCAGAGCCATGTGAGATACTTTTTTATGATGGATGCACCTTATTGCACTTCTATTGCACTGTTGAATATCAACAGCCATTCACTGCCATTATAAAGATTGGAAGAACCAGGACATTTTTTTAAATAACTCTTGATTGTATTCGTCTGAAAGAAGAAAGTCATATACACATAGGATGGCTTGGGGGTGAATAAATCACGGGATAAATTTCATATTTGGGTGATCTATCCCTTTAAGTGGTTTGCATTTCAAACCAAATATTTAAATGCCTTGGATTGGGTTTGCAGGAATCTATTATTATTATTATTATTTTAAGTTCAGGCTAGACAGTTAAACTGATATGCGAAAATGCTGTATTTTTGTTGCCTGTCTAAAGTTGTGAATGTTAGTGTATCTTCATCACCCATGAAACTATTTCATTTAAAAAAAGAGACAGGAAAATCTATGATGTGACTCCTTTAATCTCTTTATGCATTTACTTTAGATGCAATCTGTCTTTTTTTTTTTAATCGCCGTTTCCATTAATCCCCAGATGGAAAATGAGCTAGAGCACATGAGATCAAGCTTGCAAGATGCCAGTCAACAGATTTCAGACTTGAACATGCAGCAGACCATTATGACTTCAGGTGTGACAGTGATTTACTTTGAATTGACTTATTCCCTGTGTGGTCAAAGGAGAGCTTTTTCTTGATTCTGCTGTGTGTGTTTGTTCAGAGATGTCAGTGCTGAGGGAGCAGCTGATTCAGGCAGAAGAGGAGCGCTTTCAGCTGCAGAGGAGTGGCACTGAGCTCTCAGCCACTGTCACATCTTCATTGGCCTCTTACGCCTTCCTAGAACAGACCCTAGCCTCTGAAACCAGCAAGTATGCAGAAATCCACTTGTGGAGTTTGCTTTTTGAAAATCAATTGATTTAATATTGCTTTTTGGATGACTGAATTACATCCATTAATTTAGGCATACACCAATTTAGAGTTTTGAGCTAGAATAATTTATATTCTATTTATTCGTACGAGAATCTAGAACAGTGGTTCTCAATCAGGGTGTCAGTGCCTCAAGAAAAATGTAAATGATAATGCTTATGAAAATAAACCAAAACAAGCATTCAAATAATCAAAAACAAAGTAAAAATGAAGCCATGGTAACATTTCAGTTTAGGGACTAATTATCACTATTAACTAGTTGCTTATTAGCATGCATATTACTAGTGTATTGGCTATTAATTAGTACTTATAAAGCACATATTAATGCCTTGTTCTGCCTGACCATATTTTAGATCCTTAATTTTAACTAGAGGTCGACTGATAGTGGATTTTGCCGATACCGATAGCTAGGTTGGACCACACTGGCCGATACCGATTAATTAACTGATGGTTTTAAAATTTATACTGAACAAAAACTAAAATAGTGCTTTATTAACAAAAACAGTACTGAACCATACTAGTAGTAGTAGTAAAAATAATAATAATAATAGTAAATGTTGAAATTAACACACTCTAACAAGGAACAATACTACTTACACAGCTTTCATTAATCTTAATGCTACAAATGGACTCTTATTTTAAAGTGTTACCATTTCATTTTAACTGTCATGCTTAAAGATGCACATCTTTAAATATATATACAAAGGCTATAGCATTAGAATTATATACATATGGATATTGTATGTATACTCTCACACTTGAACTGCTTCTATTCTTGAACACTTGATGATTATCTAATCAAAATAAAAGCGCAGCGCTAAGACTAGGAGAACTCACCGGTATCACACACACTCCGGACGTGTCTCGTTCAACTCGAGCAGCGGTCTAAAACTGTTTATTAATCACCAAACGGACACAAGTTTACTTCAAGAATGAACAATTTGGCATAGATGAGTTTGAGGTTCGGTGTTTAAAAAACGGAGCAAATGGAAAGAGAAAGCGCGACCTATATTATAGCTCTATAAATGAAGCACACAGACTTCATTAGAGACACATAAAGACAAACGTTTTGCTGAAAATGCACAATACACAAAATACACAATTCGTCATGTACATTAACAACGATTCGGGACAAATATAATGTAATTTAATGGAAAACTATGTGAATGGCGCTCTGTGGCGCGGTAGGATTTTCTGTCGGCTGCATTTAAATCTGCGTCTGAAGTTTCCCGCTCTGTTCAGCGTGCAGTATCACGTGTCTAAACAAATAGCACGTGCTGTCAGTGATTTTAACCACTAGAGGCGGCTCTCGCACTGTATAATGACAGCAGACCCTTCTCAGCCGCTCCAGCAATGGTTGCAACCTGGAAAACTATCGGCATGGATTTTTGCCGATATTGTTCCAGCAATCAACTATCGGTGCCAATTAATCGGCAAAACCGATACATCGGTCGACCTATAATCCTAACCCATACCTAAACTTAAAGGTGACATTTTATGCCCGTTTTTACAATATGTAATATAAGTCTCTGGTACACAATAACATAGATAACAGATCATTTATTATATAATTTTGAAAATGCCTATTTTGAGTGGAAGCAGAAACACGCTGTTTTTAAAATGCAAATGTCTTCAAATGCAAATGAGCTGCTGCTCCCCGCCCCCTTTTCCAGAATAGAGCTGTGCCTTTACAGCTGGTATCTGCTAAAAACATCTGTTTTGGTTCTGATTATCATGTTTATCGTGCTGAAATCATGAGATTTAAACCATATGAGTTTAAACTTCAGATATAAGGTTTTCTGAGTGCACACATCCGAAGCACATGGACAGAAAGCTGCTGTCACAGCACGCGAGTACTAAGTTTAAGTTAAAAACACACGAGTTACAAAAACAGTCGGTTATGTCTGTGAAGGTAAACAGCTGGGAAATATATCGCTTGTTTATTTTAGATCTGTGTGGCAGCAGCAATATACAGTAGCCTAAATAGATCAATAAATCCACTGCTCTCTTGTCTCCTCTGAGGCTGGGACTCTAAATAGTGTTCTGTGCTCGTCTGTGCAGCCAAAGACAGAACAGTTAGCATGTTTTGCTCAAACTTTCGCCATGGCATTAGAACTGGTACACCGTTGTCGCTTGCAAAATCAAAATGACGGCGCCGTGGGTGGAAACTCTTATAGATTAAGGGGCGGTAATATTATAATGAGATCCCTTTGCCACGTCACCAAGGGTGCGAAATCAGACGCGCTCGTTTTCTCAGAGGCTTGCAGAAAAAGGCTTACCAAAACAAAGTGATTGGGTTAATCTTTTTCACGTTTCCTTGGTTGGTAGATGCACCAGGGACCTGATTATAGTACTTAAAACCTGGAAAAGTCCGATTTTCATGATATGTCACCTTTATTAACCCAAAAAGCCATAGATAATAGGTTAGTAGCTAATTAATAGTTAATTAATAGTTAGGTAACAGTGAGAACAGGTTTTCAAAATAAAGTGTGACCAAAGATATTTCTCATCGCAGGGCTCGAAATTAACTTTTTTACTTGGTAGCAATGTTAAGCTCTTCTTTGCCGAGGGTTAGGATGGTGTATGCGCTGTTAAATTTTACATTCAGCTCTGCAAGTTGCACCGAACGACTGGCAGCTAGGGGTGTGAGATATTGACAAAAAAATATATCTCGATATTTTCTGGGATTTGATCGATAACAATAATTTGACTGAGTGTTACTGTGCTGATATCTTAAGGACTACAGTGGACAGCTGACTCCTAAAATTTTTAATATTCATATTCTGTTTGGTGGTCAGTTCACAGCAGTGACAGAAATTTATCTTTTCCAATAAGTTTAAATAGATTTTTACCTTTTATGGTCATTTTTACCTTAAAGCCATTTTTTCTAAAAGTGTGCATTATCATTTGAGTCAAATTCTTATATTTAATCAGTCAATTATAATAAGACATTTGGGCTGTTATCAAGCAAATGAAATTATCAATCAACAAATTTCATCTTTGCAATGCAGAGGAAACACAGAAGCTGCATCTGAAATGGCATTTAGATGCATTTACACACTGATTAATGCAGGACATGAATGCATTTAGCCTGCAGTTACACATGCATAAATAATATTTTAATATTGTAAACCTAAAACGTTGAATACTGATATTTGAAACTTTGAATGTGAAATTAAAACCGCCAGCAGGTGGCAGCAAGTCACTGTTAATAAGTAAGTCATTGTGATTGAAAAGAAAAAAATTGAGGAATGATTCATTCAGGAACGAAAACCCCCTCATGTTGCTCAGAGACGCAAAACAGCGCTGTGACTGTGCTTGGAATTATTTTTGTTGGCGAAATAGAACAAAAAGAGGAAATATAGTGTCTAAACCGTAAGTCTCTTAATATTAAATACTTTTTTTTATTGAACAGTTGTTTAAAATCAATATCACATTTGTAAGCAGGCTGATTTTTGGAGGAAACGGCACTCTTATTGTGATATTGTTTAACTGTATCAGGGATAGGCAACGTTGAAGTGCCGCTGTACTGCAGAGTTTAGCTCTAACCCTAATCAAACACACCTGAACAAGCTAATCAAGGTCTTCAGGATTACTAAGGCTACAGACAAGTGAGGTTTTTTTTCAGGGTTGGAGCTAAACTCTGCAGGACATTTTGCCTACCCCTGAAACGTTGCCTACCCCTGAACTCTTCTTGTGATATTGATGAACTATATCAGGGATAAGCAACGTCGGAGTGCCGCTGTAACCCTAATCAAACACACCTGAACAAGCTAATCAAGGTCTTCAGGATTACTAAGGCTACAGACAAGTGAGGTTTTTTTTCAGGGTTGGAGCTAAACTCTGCAGGACATTTTGCCTACCCCTGAATGATATGAAATGATGTAAAGGCCCCATATCTAGAATTTTGTGATGCATTTGAATAGACTGAATCATGCCGTGAAAGAACGCACTCTAAATGCGCACGTGCACTAATCTAACCTAATAGACTTCACGTCATGTATGCGTGCACTCTCTGTAGGTGTATTTTGTTTGTAGTTTGCAATATACTCGATAATGTCAAACCGCACATCGTAAAACAACAATTACGAAATGTGTAGATTCGGTGGCGAACGCTGTTACCTGCAAACTCCGTCCCACAGGCTTTACAGTGAACACAGTGCATAGAACCATTTTCATAGCGGAGCCACTAGAAGTCTTTCAACCACTCTCTCCGAAAACTGTACGCCTTCTATTCGGCTGGTGGATCAACATTCACCACATGATCGCTATCACCAGCACCATTATTTGCAACTTTAGGTGGTTCACAAAATAAATCTGTCAGTGTTTCTTTTTTTATTTTCTCTCTTCTTCAGCCCTTTACATTCCCCGCGGTAGTTAGCTCCCTGTCACCTGACAGCGGAAAGCAGTGACTGGGTGATTGACAGCTAATATTAACCAATCTAAAATCTGCATTAAAGTTAAGAATGTAAAGATGAAGTTTAATTGGTTATGTAGCCTAACGTTTCATAGAATGACAACAATTATATGCACTCGCACAAATGCTCCCAAATATATTTTGAGGTCGCACAGATTCAATTTCTGGAGCATATGCGATCAAAATAGTCGCAATTTCAAGCCTTGCATTGTTATTCCCTCGTCAAGATCCATTGAAGATCTGGAGTTACCACTTTCTTGAAAAACCTGGATATACTGTATGAAAGAGCCTAATTTTAAAAGTGTGATTCCAGAGCAGGGTATAAAACTCAGTTTCTGGAGAGTGTAGTTCCAACTCTACTTCAACACACATTCATTGTAGTTTTCAAATATATCAATATTTGAAACTATGATTTGACTATGACAGCCAGTACAAGGCTGACTGTGCACAAAGGCTATTTAAAAAAAAAAAAGGGGTCAATTCCGACTTTGCTATGACAATCTGGCGCTTCTGAATCAGCGACTGGAAGTATGTTTTGTTATTAGTTTAAGTATTTGCTATTGACTGTTCAAATGCGGAGTTTTGCGCAGCGCAGAGTAACGCGTCGTGTGTGTGTGTGTGTGTGTGTGTATGTATGAGGGGAACAGGGTCACATCACAGCAGTGAACTGCCTGTCAGAAATCATAGCATGTCAGCTGTCTTAACCGGGGCTTGTGTACTGCATCATCACTGTGTCTGTCACGCGACTCTGTTGCCCTTTCGGGCTTGAACTGATGGTAAAACTAACGACATTATTAACTTGTCGTAACTCTTGATATCAGTGTCAGTGACTCAGCATCAGTGTGGAAAAGTCTGAAAGAGAAAGACAAGGTGCGCCAGGTCTTCCGGGAGCAGAAAAGGAAAAAAGCACCAGGCCCAGAAAGACCATACCATATAGTCGTGGCCACATAACCACCTCTGGGAGTGCATTATTTCTCTAATAATTTTAACGGCCTGGAGTCCCAACCACACATCAAGACATTGTTCAGATCATTTGTTTCAAGACATTTGACATGTTTCCGTCCTGAAATCTTGTGTGGGTTGAACTAATATTTTTACGCACCTCATCCCAAACCTTTCCGTTGCAAATTCCAAAACGTCATTTTAGAGCTGATAACAGAGGCTTGAGCCATTGATATGCAGCTTACGCAGTTATTAATGCAAAGTGAGTTTTGAGTAAAAGAGGAAAATAAATATTATTTATTGTTTTATGTAGCATAATGCAACAGTTTGCATGAATGGTCACATAACACGCGCTTTCGGTCGTGTAACGCCCACACTCCCTCTTTGAACTGTTGCCATCTAGTCGACGCTACAGAGATCTGAGCAACAGAACGGCCAGACACAGGAACAGTTTCTTCCCTCAGGCAATCCATCTCATGAACACTTGACAATAACTGTGGAACACACACCATTTATTCACTCATACACTTATTTATCTAACACACATACTGTCTACATTTCAATTTGCACATAATATACCTGTTCATACAATTGTCGATTTGTATGTTTTTATTCCTTATTTACTTGTTCTATTTTTTTTATTATTTTTTTTATTATCTGTGTTTTTTTGTTCTGTCACTGTCATTCTGTTACACTGTGGAAGCTTCTGTCACGAAAACAAATTCCTCGTATGTGTAAACATCCCTGCCAATAAAGCTCATTCTGATTCTGATATTTACTTTGAAAGCTGAAGCGATTATGGTAAGGGCTGTTACATTTCCGACGTGTGCTTGTGGTGTACGGCCAATCACAATGCACTGGGTCAGCTGGCCAATCAGAGAAGACTGCGCTTATCAAAGGAGGGGGCTTTGTTGAAAACGAAGCGTTTGAGAGAGGCAGGGCATAGAGCAGGAGTACTCAATAGGCGGACTCCGGTCCGCATCCGGACCCAGTGGGCACCATAAAATAAAACGTAAAACCTGCTCTCCAGCTCGCTCGGAGGGACTCGTTCTACCTCTCCTTTTTATAGCAGGTTGCATACCTCTTGTCTCAGAACCAGGGCATTTCGAGGCAATGCTAGAGACTTCACCACGCCGTTGAAATGGTGTGGTCTGCGTCTGAATTCAAGGGCATACCCACGCTCTATCACAACGAGTAACCAGCGCGAGATTCACGGAATAGTTTTCCACGCGCTCAGGAACTGACATAGCGGCTTTAGCTGCTTGGTCGTTGGATGCGCCGGTGAGTGCTGCTATATATATGCTATAACATGTGTGAGCAGTAGCTCTGCACAGTTCTGAGGCGGGGCGAGCGGCGCTGCATTGACTGAGTGAGGAGGAAAGAGCTCTTTTGTGCACATGTATGCATTTTTTTAATGATCCCACACACATTAAACTCAAATTTGAAAAATTTTGAGACAACTTGGGGGCTGGCCACTCTTCCCTCCTCTCCGGGCTGTCAGGACGACAACTTGGCAGCTGACGGCGGGCGGGAGTCACGGCGCGGGCTCCTCCGCTTGCCGTGGTGCCTCTTCCCGGGTCCCTTTACACTTTTCTCCGCACTTCCGTCTCCTGGCAGCAGCGTTGTCTGCGGCGACATGAGAACCCTTAGCTCCAGTATCTGCACTCAGCTCTCCGCTCCGCCATGGAAGGGGGACGTGGGAAGCCGGGCTGATGTCCTGCAGGTTCGATGGGTGAGGAATGCGGACATTTTGTCGGCATGAACTCATCACCAGAGTCCTTTATGGTCCACCACTGATAGAGGGCAGATGGACTCATCTGGCATCTGAAGAAAAATGTCATACTCACCTGAACGCTGCAGAGGAGCGGCAATCCAGGCACCGCCCTCTGATGAGCGAACCTTAAGTGAGCTGTATTAGTTTATAAGCCATATTCTTAGGTTATTCAGCAAAGTGAAGGAGAAGATTCTGACGTAATTTTCACATGTACCGCATTTTATACAGCCTCTCGAGCGTGTCGGTATTTGCATGCGATTTGCATACTTGGCAACAATTGGCCAGTCATTTAGACTGGCGTGAGCCAATAGGACTTCAGGAAAGTTTGGCAGGGAAGGCGTTCCCATAACTGAGAAATGTCTCCGTGATGTCTCATGAAAGCTTGAGAGAGAACCAGTCATAAGGGTCAATCTTTCGAAATTGAGATTATAAATATTCTCTAAACTGAATAAATAAGCTTTCCATTGATGTATGGTTTGTTAGGATAGGACAATATTTGGCTGAGATACTATTTGAATATCTGGAATCTGAGGGTGCAAAAAAAATCTAAATATTGAGAAAATCGCCTTTAAAGTTGTCCAAATGAAGTTCTTAGCAATGCATATTAGCCACTGTTAGAGCTGGGTGATATATCGAATATTAGCGATAATATCGCAATAATTTTGACGACGATGTAAAATTGGAAAATATCGCGAATATAGAATATTTCAAATTCAAGCATACTTTCCCAAAAGAACGCGCCGAACGTCCAAAAAAGGAGACAACATATTATTGCGGACTGCTCTACACGCCTCTACTACGCTGCGGTTGCCAGATATCAATAGTTCAAATCCCCGAATCAGAGCTTTGCTGTTACAAGCATACATTTCCTGCCCAGTGTTTTGCTTATTTTAAGCAATCTGGCAACCATGCGCACGCGCTCGCTCCTCATTGCGGAAGCGCCGCTGCCAATGATCTGAAAACACCAGCAAACAAAACAACACAAGCTGGAATTTAGCGATCTAAATGAAAGTGTCACTCAACCAGTCTGTGTTCTGTCATGAGATCTCGACTATATTGTTTGCGATTGTGATTGCTGAATAAATGAACTTACTCAAACGCTGTTGTATGAATAGAGAAACATAGGCTATGGCAATTTGGAATTACTATTAGAAATACAGAAATACACTGTTACAGTATTTTTCATTTGTTTTACCAGTTTTCATAATATAGACAGAGAGAGTGCATATGTCTTTGGTATTAATTTATATATATATAATAATAAGAAATACTTGTGTTCCAGCAACTAGCTTCCCATCTGAGAGGGTTTTTAGTGCCAGTGGGAACAGTTTCATGCCACAGAGCTTCTCTTAAACCAGAGACAGTTGACAGACGTGTGTTCTTAGCTAAAAACTTGTAAAAAATACTTATCCCAGTTTAATTATTTCTGACAGTTGCACAGTGTAAATTGTGAATTGCATGCACCAAAAAAGTTGACAGAATTTATATACAATATACCCGTGCTACTTATGACTGGTTTTGTGGTCCAGGGTCACATGTATGTAATTATTTGTCCTGGTTTAATAAGGTGCTCTCATGCTTGTCATATGACACACAGCAGCCACAAACAGATATAGGCTTATGTCTCTATTGAAAAAATAAATAAATAAATAAAACCATCATTTCCACAACAAATAACATTACAAATATTACAAACCATCAATTTTTAACCATTAAAACCATTAAAAATGGTTTTCTGTAGTGTGTTTTGGGACATATTCCATTAGGATTTATTGGTTTTAACAAGCCACCAATAGAAGGCAACCAATTACAAGTAGAGATCAACAGGGTCCATTACAGTTTCCCTTAAAAACCAATACAAGTCCCATTATAACCATTACAAATTTTCTAATGGTGTCTAATGTTTTATTCAGCAGGGGTTTTATTTTTTTAATATTCCCAAAATATATCAAGATATATCTCGATTCTCAAATATGTGCAAGTAAATGCATTTTGCACCTTCATAGATTGTTAGTTCTCTAGTAAAGTAGCCTAATAGTATTAATCTATTAACTTTGCATAAAAATTCATCTGATATGGTGTCATACCATTAAATATATTTAATACGACTGACTTTGTATTTAATGTGAAGTTAATAAAAACATAGTAAGTTACTAATTAGCCTATAACACTTTCATTGTACAAAAAGAGAGCAAAGAACGTTTACACTTATCAAAGAACATTTTCACTTCAGTCCAGTGAATTCAAGCACTCTCAAACTCCCATAATAATCTCTAAAGCTGTTTACACTGTAAAATTAATATATTACTTACATTCATACATCTTCACTTTGTTGTTCCTGATGAGATCATTAGCCAGAGATTGCAGTCAGGCAGCGCGCGCAGTGACGAAACAGCGTGTTTCAGCTGTGACTCATCTGAATGCCTCTGATTGGTTTTTGTATTCATAAACTCAACATAATAGTATAGGATTGGTTATAATGTGCAGTGCTTTAAAAACTCTGTCTCTGGCTCTGTGCCAGCCAGCAAACGCAGATTTAAATTTAGCTGCTGGAGATGTTTTACTTTTTTTATATGCATAGTTTACAGGACAAAATTGTTTGGTGTGATATGATTCCAAATTTAGAACCGCCCCTGCGTGAAATAAGTCTGCTCCAGAGCAGGTTTGAGTTAGCGGACCTGTTGCTATGACAGCAACTCAAGGATCAGCTTCGAAGATCATGTCAGGTTTCCAATAATAAAATCCAGCTAACAGAGTAATTCGTGTACGAAGAATGGGCCCCTGAAAGACTTGATTAGCTGTATCAGGTGCGTTTTATTAGAGTTGAAACTAGAATTTGCAGGGCTCGTTTTACACCCCTGTTCTAAAGTCATTTAAAGGGTTAGATCACCCAAAAATGAAAATTAGTCCATGAATTACTCACTCTCAGGGCATCCTATGTGTATATGACTTTCTTCTTTCAGACTAATCTAATCGGAGTCATATTAAAAATAGTCTTTGATCTTCCAAGCTGTTTAATGGCAGTCAGCGGGAGTTGCAGTGCATCAGTCCAAAATATAAACATAAATAAAAAATAATTAAAAATCATGTGAAATTCCCCAGAGCCTATGTGAAATTGTTAAACTCATACCAGGTAAACCATTGAGAGAGGACCTTAACTTTTATTGATATTACACAATTTTATAAATGTTGACAACTATATGGAAACCTTCTAAAATGGATAGTGTTTAAAAGGAATAGTTCACCCAAAAATTTAATTTATTTACTCATTTATTGCAATAAACATGTATCATTCATTTATTTCTCTGCAGGGCACACAAAAAGATATTTTGCAAAATATTTAACTCTTTTGTCAGTGCAGTTAACAACGTTGGACCACACTGACCTACATATACACTGTATGAACAAGAAAAAATATATTGGTTTGGAGCAACATAATAGGGTGCAATTCTATATTATTTTATTTTTCTACTTTAGGTTGCAGCAGTCAATGTGTGATGCACAGCAAGCTACAGAGAGAGCGAACTAGTATATCTTCACATTTTGATCTCCCTTCTTTTGTTTATTGTTGTATTAATAAATGTACAAAATGTACTTTTTTAATATATATATATACAGTGGGTACGGAAAGTATTCAGACCCCCTTAAATTTTTCACTCTTTGTTATATTGCAGCCATTTGCTAAAATCATTTAAGTAAAATTTTTTCCTCAATGTACACACAGCACCCCATATTGACAGAAAAACACAGAATTGTTGACATTTTTGCAGATTTATTAAAAAAGAAAAACTGAAATATCACATGGTCCTAAGTATTCAGACCCTTTGCTGTGACACTCATATATTTAACTCAGGTGCTGTCCATTTCTTCTGATCATCCTGGAGATGGTTCTACACCTTCATTTGAGTCCAGCTCTTTCGGCAGGCTTGAGGAAGCACTGCAGACTTCCAGGAAGCAGCTAGAGGAATATGAGGACACACTGTCGCAGAGAGAAAGCCTGATTAAAGAACTCCACACTAAAGCTGAGATTCATCGCCACCAGCTCGGACAACTGGCTCAAGTGAAGACTGAACTATCCAGTGCCAAAGAAATTAGTGAGGTGATGAGATATTAGACTTTACACCAAAACATTCACAAACATTTAGAAATACCAGTTACTCCCATTATAACAGAAATGTATTTTGTTCTATCAGTTCTTGCAGGCAGAAAATGAAATGGCACGGGAACAGATGGAGGAAAGTGAGCGATTGCTGCGGTGCCACTTACAGGGCCTGAGAGAGAGAAACTTGGAGTGTGAAGACCTCAAACTAGCGCTGGAACAATTGCGGTACAGAATATTTCTGTCTACTCCCGGTTACTTTTTAGAACAAATCAGAATGAATGGAAGTCTTTTTCTGATGGAATCTCTTCTCTAAGGCTTGAGAAAGAGTCCCTTCAGGAAGAGCTGGACAGTACACGAGACAAAGCCCGCAGCATGCTGCTGGAACAAGGAGAGCAGATGGCTCAGGCATCTAATGATGTCATGCTTCTAAACCACAGAGTTTGCTCTCTCACGAGCATCTTAAAGGAGTCTCTAACCTCCAAGGTCCCTATGCTTTACTACACTTCTCGTAATTTATGTGCTCTGAATTACTGAAGGTTTCATTTTTGTTTTCAATATGTTTTCAAAATTTAAAAGTGAAATTGTTGTTTTTCTCATTTATATTAGTTGTTGTTTTTATATTATAGTTTTTAAAATATTCAACCTTTTTTAAATATACATATTTTTCAAATATTTATTTTTTATAATTTACAACATAACATAACAATGTTTCTAATTTAAGTTGAATATTTACATCTTTTTTTCAGCCTTATTTTAATTAAAATTATTTTTTAATAATTTTAGTTAACAGTAACAACACTGGTTTGCAGTGTCTTGTGTAATTTGGTCAATTTCACAAGAAAGTTTAAAATCTGAAATGTGCTTATGGGTATTTTCTAGTTCAATTTTTTGTTAATTTAGTTTTCTAAATCAACGTTTTAAGGTATAACAAGTAAATGTTGTTGGGTTTACTTGTTTCTAGGTTTTGTTAAGTGGAAAAACTTGTTATAGAATAGTACAAATTAGTTGTTAATTGACATCACTCCAGTGAATGGTTAGAGTTTTGTTTTATTGTGTATGCTATAGTTATTCAAGGTGCTTTTTTGCTGAATTAATAACATTGTTTTGCATTTCTCAGGAGTCAGAGAACTCTGATAAGACATTGCAGTCTCATCGACATCCCTGCAGCTCTTTTGTGGATTCTATTATGGTGGCCATGATGAAGACACAGGAACCTGAGACAGAGTCTCCTAAGGGTTCAGGTGCGTTAGTGTTTGGTGCTAGCAGTTCTAATCCTGCATAATTTATTGAGGATCTTTTCCTGTTGTGTCAAAGGTTTCTGGTTTCTTGCAAAACTTGTAAATAATCACAGACATGTTCGTGTGTGAGAATGTAGTGGTGATTCAAAAGGTCTTAGAAGTAGTTTATAGGACTATGGATGTGTACATTTAAGAACATGGAATACAGCTTCACACAAAAGTTTTGATGTCAGTTCTATTAAACTTTTATTATAATTTTTTAATGATCACTTACTTCAAGGGAAAATTGAATAGAGAAGTATTCATCATAACTGTGCAGCCCTCTTATGTTGTGTAATGTTTTGCAGAGGAGAGGGAGGCGCAACAAGATGGCATTGGCAGTGAAACCAGTGCTTTTACCCGAATACCACCAACTACACACACAGAAGGGAAAGGTACATTCCTTACCGAATTATAAACACATTCATGTATTAGTACTTCCGTTAGATTCAATCTCAAATATGTATGTATATGTATGTGTGTGTTATATCTGTGTTTGTGTCTATATGTGAGTGTAATAATATAATTAATCCATATAGATAGATAGTTAGATGGTTATGAAGACACTCTCTTGTGTACTCAGTGGACAGACGGAGCCGTATGTTGGAGCTGTTGTCTGATTTTGGTGAGACCATCTCAGATCTTCAGCTCACCTTAGACCAATTGAGAATCCAGAAAGACACGGAGCAGCAGACTCTGAAGCAGACCATGTGAGTTACTCAAACTCAGGTATACTCCGTAATGCTCATTTGCCAGGGAACAGAAGGAATGGCTGGGTTTGAACTGAGTTAGATATGGCTTAAATATGTGTTAATATGTCATTTTAATATCTATCATGCATATAAATATATAACATTCAAAATGCATGAAATAGTTTAACAGTAGATGTGAAGTGAAATTAAAATAAAGTATTATCCAATCATCTAGCTGAACTGTTTGTAGTTTGTCCACTTGGTTGTTGCTTAACTTTAAATTAAAATGTACTCATCCTTATGTCATTCTGAAACTTATGACATTTTCTTCTCCGAAACACAAAAGATGACATTTTGAAGAACATTAACAAAAAAAATAAAATAATTGGTAGCCTTTTTAACTTTCATTGTATGCCAAAAAAAAAAATCTCAAAAGAACATCTTAAATGTTCCACAGAAGAAAGTCAGTCAGACTGGTTTGGAACGTCATGACGAGCAATGATGAACTGAACTTGAACTTTTTGGGTGATCTTTTCCTTTCAATGTAGTATGAGTATACCACACAAACCACAAATGACACGCAAATAGATTCCAAGTTTCATATCTGAGTTAAACATCAAATATCTTAATCGTACCTGAACAGGTCATACCTGAACATCAAAGTACTAAATGTTTATCATTTTTCAGTTAGGATTTTACTTCCTCATATTTATTAACAAATTTGTTCTTGTCTGTATGAGTTTTTTTTTTGGGACATTATGAGCAAAAGTAATCTTTGGATCATATTTAAGTGAAAAAAAAAAAAATTGGGGGTCAGTTTTATTTTTTATTTTTTTCAAGTTAATATATCGAAATTAATCTTTGACTGCTCAGGCATAATGAATTTCACTATCAGTTGTGGATAGCCCCCTGGTCAGTGAGAGACATCACTTTTCGGTATTAAAAAACTATGACTGAATAACAAAACACTTTTGACAGTGTTTGTACTGTTTGATGTGGCTAAGAGAGATTTTTCACAACAAATCTAGTTTCATAATTACTGCATTTTATGTTCTAACAATTTTACTCTTTCTGTTTTGCAAAAGAACTCTAGAACCCTAACAGCAAGCAAGCAATTAAATGTTGCTTGTCATTTAAAATTCAGATTCTCGTTAGTGTTTGCACATGCATGAAAATCACCTGGAGTATAACACAGAAAGGGAGTGCAATTATTTTGACCCAAACCACTTTTACTGGTATACAACAAATTTAATTTGTTTTAAATGAATCATTACTAAAGTCATGTCAAACAGATTTTGTTGCAGAAAATGATTTTATATTTAAAAACATTACCGGAAAACCAAAGTGTAGTATACACACAAAGTCATCATACTATTGCCTCACCCCCGTCTTATTTTTTTACCCTGAAACATTCCGTTTTCTGTCAACCTGCTGTTTCAGATGTGGCCTGCAGGAGGCGCTGCAGGAAGCGTCTCAGAGACACAAACCTGAGGTCTCTGAGCTGAGGCAGAATGTAGACCGACTGCAGGCTCAGGTGGAGAAGGATGCTGCGGTCCTGCAGCAAAAAGCCCAGGTAAATGTTCAACTCGCTGTTTATAAGCAGTGGTGTAATGTAACAAAGTAATAGTACTTCGTTACAGTACTTAAGTATATTTTGGGAGTATCTGTACTTTACTTGAGTTTTTATATTTCAGCCAACTTTTACTTTTACTCCACTACATTTCCTAATTAAAATGTATACTTTTACTCCGATACACTTCCCCGAAGCAAATTTGTTACTTACTACAAAATAGTCAGAAGTCAGAAGAACACGGACTGCAGGAAAGCAGATTTGACGAATCGGTGGTCTGGCGTTTGCAAGTTAGGCTCCTAAAAAACACCTTTGCTCATGTGCAAATAAGTGCGCGCACAACCGCGGATGATTTAATTTTCCACTCAAGTCGAGTCTGGGGTGTGCGATATACAGTATATCTTCTGCGATAATATGGTAAGTGTTGTTGTAATGATGTGCGATCTGACATTATCAAGTAGGCTATATCACCAAATCACACAGAGTGCACGCTCGTTGATTCATTAGTATATTAAAACTCAAAATTCAAGGCATTCTAAATTGTAGACGGCAAAAATGATTCTGTATTGCTTTTTATATTTATATAATTTAATATAGATAACTTAATCTATATCACACAAAGAGTAGGCCGTTTTTCTGCAGATATCAGCATGAAGAATAATAATTTTATACAAGTTCAGTAAAGCAATAAGTGACTTACATTTTAGACATAATATTGCTTGTTTTTGCTCAATTTTGCTAACGAAAATAGTTCCAAACAAAGGTCACAGCACTGTTTTGCGTCTCTGAGCAATGGGCGGTGTTTGAATAAATGATTCAGTGATTCACTCATTAACAGTCAAATGCTTTGTTTCTGAATGAATCAGTCGTTTGAATGAATTGGTTGAATCTCAATGACTCACTCATTAACACTCACTTGCTGTCACCTACTGGCAGTTTTAATTTCACATTTTGTCATGTTTGAAATAATTTCAAATATCAGTATTCAACGTTTTATGTTAAAAACAAAACATTATTTATGCATCTGAAACTGCAGTTTAAATGCATCCATGTCTCCTCTCTATACTTAAGTACATTTAAGATTAAAAAAATACTTTTTTCACATACTTTAAGATAAGACTTTTACTCAAGTAATATTCTAAATGGTGACTTCAACTACTACCAAAGTCATTTTCTGGTAAGATATCCATACTTTTACTTGAGTATGGCTTTCAGGTACTTTATACACCACTGTTTATAAGCCATATATATTTTCAGGGTCAGTTTCCCAGCGGCAAAACTCTTTAATTTAGATCTCAAGGATTTGGAGCATAAGAGGATTAAATATGTAATTACATAAGTCCTTTTTCTGTCATCTGTAAGGATGAAAGAAACTTGAGGAAACTGTGCAGTGAGATGGAGGAAAATTTGGAGGCGGCACACAAATACAGAGCAGAGAATAGTGTAAGTAACCTTTCACAGTGCAGTCACTGCCCACAGACATAATACTGACTATATTTTCATACACATTTTTAGTATGATGGATCATAGATGGATACATTTCTGTGGTTGTCGATGCTATTGTTAGATTGTTGTATAATAACTAACTAGCCTTTGCTCTGTTGTGTGAAACAGGAGTTGCGTCGAGAAGTTGCTGATTTGCGTCGGCTGGAACAGCAGGCACAGGTGGAGGCTCAGGTCTTGAGGGAGGAGCTTAACCGAACAGGTGTCCAATCAGCAGCCAGTGCCAAAGCATTAGATGAAAAAATCAAACTGCTCAGAGAGGTATGGCAGTCCATCCAGTTTTTCCTCTGTAACTGGCATTAAACAATATTGTTAAATAGTGTATACCCCCTGACTCTCAAACTGTCCAAAACATATTCTCGTGATCATAAAAAAAACAAAATCAGATGTTAGTAAGTTCACTATTTTAAGCAGTTCCCATTTAGACATTTCATAAACTTTTTTAGATTTAAGTGTATTTTTAAAACTTAAAAAAAAAATGTAATCAATGCCACACATACACACATTCTGTTCTTAGGTTGAGAAGCTCAAGGCAAATTTAATGGAAACCGAGGAAAATCGTGCAAAGGTCTTGGAGAGGGCAAAAAGACATGTAAGTCTTACCTGCATTATTATTATTGTTATAGTTGTACACAGTTTTCCTATAGCAATTGACCCTTCGCAAAGGAGCTTGATTGACGGGTGATTTGACCAATCATAACTCCGAACCTGTCATTTTGTCTGACAAACAAAGCAGACAGGAGAGTAGATTAACTTTGGTGGACTTGAACTTGAAAATGGTGTGTACTGACGTCATTCCGTAGTTGAAATAAAATACCTTCTGCTGTTCATTAATGTTTATTTCGTGCTTTAACTAGTAAATATGAAAAGATGATCAGTTCACGTGCTGCATGAACTGCTATGTCTGACATGGCTTGTAACTAGGAGTATTGTAACTAAAGAGGGCGGTTCTTTGCTAAGAGTCAATTGTCAAAATCATGTCTTTAAGGACTGTAAGTGATAAGACAAAATACTTGTGCACATTTAATATCACTGTGTAGTATTTTGATGTTATTTTGAATTAAATTAAATATGGTTCTGTAGCAAAGGGTCCATGCTATGAACCAGAGTAAACTGGAGCGAGAACTACATCTGCTTGATGATATGATTGAAAGAGTAAGACAGGTGAGAGGAACAATAAAAAAAAAGTATATTTAATATACTGTATGTATTGGAGAAATATTAACAAATGTACTGTTTTCTTCCATTCACAGACATTGTCTTCTATTCCTGATCTTGTCAAGAGCTGTCCTGAACTACAAAATCTTGTAAAATTTCTTGAATGAGTTACTGAAAATTCAGAAATGAAATTGTTTAATTTTTAAATGCATAATTGTTAAATAAACAGTTGTCTTGATTTCTTCTCAAATATGTTCTTATTTAAAGGAGACATATTATGCCCTTTTACAATATGTAATGTAAGTCTCTGGTGTCCCCAGAATGTGTCTGTGAAGTTTCAGCTCAAAATACTCCACAGATAAGTTATTATATAATTTTGAAAATGCCTATTTTGAGTGGACGCAGAAACGCGCTGTTTTTCGGGCCTGTTTCTTTAAATGCAAATGAGCTGCTGCTCCCCACCCCCTTTTCCAGAATAGAGCTGGGCCATTACAGCTAGGACCTGCTAAAAACATCTGTTTTGGTTCTGAATTCATGAGTTTTAAACCCTATAAGTTTAAACTTCTGATATACGGTTTTCTGATAGCACACATCTGAAGCACATGGAGAGAAAGCGGCTGTCACAGCATGTGAGTACTAAACTAAGTTCTCATTCACACACAGGTTTACGTTTAATAACATGAGTTACAAAAACAGTCGGTTATGTCTGTGAATGTAAACAGCTGGAAAATAAATTGCAAGTTTATTTTAGATCTGTGTGGCAGCAGCAATATACAGTAGCCTAAATAAATCAATAAATCCACTGCTCTCTTGTCTCCTCTGAGGCTGGGACTCTAAATAGTGTTCTGTGCTCGTATGTGCAGCCAAAGACAGAACAGTTAGCATGTTTTGCTCAAACTTTCGCCATGGCATTAGAACCGGTACACCGTTGTCGCTTGTGAAAGCTGCTGCTCCCCACCCCCTTTTCCAGAATAGAGCTGGGCCATTACAGCTAGGACCTGCTAAAAACATCTGTTTTGGTTCTGAATTCATGAGTTTTAAACCCTATAAGTTTAAACTTCTGATATACGGTTTTCTGATAGCACACATCTGAAGCACACGGAGAGAAAGCGGCTGTCACAGCATGTGAGTACTAAACTAAGTTCTCATTCACACACAGGTTTACGTTTAATAACATGAGTTACAAAAACAGTCGGTTATGTCTGTGAATGTAAACAGCTGGAAAATAAATTGCAAGTTTATTTTAGATCTGTGTGGCAGCAGCAATATACAGTAGCCTAAATAAATCAATAAATCCACTGCTCTCTTGTCTCCTCTGAGGCTGGGACTCTAAATAGTGTTCTGTGCTCGTATGTGCAGCCAAAGACAGAACAGTTAGCATGTTTTGCTCAAACTTTCGCCATGGCATTAGAACTGGTACACCGTTGTCGCTTGCGAAATCAAATGACGGCGCCATGGGTGTAAACTTACAGATTAAGGGGCGGTAATATTATAATGAGATCCCTTTTAATTTGAAGGTCTTTACATGTATTAGACTATTAGAATTGTTATCAGGACATCAGTAACATTTGTGTTTCAGTGTTTTAAATTCTTGTATTACAGATTGGATTTAAACAGAAACTCTTGATTGAATGCTTTTTTTTTGTTTACTCATAGTCTGAATCATATATATAAAGGCTGATTGATGAGCAGATAGTCCAGTAATTAATCATAGTTATTCTAATCATGCCAGTGCTTGTGAAAACCTGGTGAACGATGTGATGTTTTAATCCACCCATTCAAGCACAAGAATAATCTTCAGACATTCTGTCTCGTGAAGTTGTAGGTCAATCAGCTCATTTTGTAAGATTCTTTTTCATTTAATTTTGTAAGTGATAAATTAGTGTATGGATATGCTTTGTTTAAAAAAAATTGTCTTAATTTGAAGGTCTTTACATGCTGACATGCACTGTGAGCTGTAAGGTCTTATATAGACAGGTGTGTGGCTTTCCTAATCAAGTCCAATCAGTATAATCAAACACAGCTGGACTCAAATGAAGGTGTAGAACCATCTCAAGGATGATCAGAAGAAATGGACAGCCCCTGAGTTAAATATATGAGTGTCACAGCAAAGGGTCTGAATACTTAGGACCATGTGATATTTCAGTTTTTCTTTTTTAATAAATCTGCAAAAATGTCAACAATTCTGTGTTTTTCTGTCAATATGGGGTGCTGTGTTTACAATAATGAGGAAATAAAATGAACTTAAATGATTTTAGCAAATGGCTGCAATATAACAAAGAGTGAAAAATTTAAGGGGGTCTGAATACTTTCCGTACCCACTGTATATATATATGAATTACCTCCTTATATTAAATACCTCAAAATACCTTGGTTTCAGATCCTTGTTCAGATACTGCGAAGTGATTTTAAAGTAGCTTTATATTTTTAACCTGTTGTTATAGTTTATCATTACCTACTCTAAATTATTCTCCAATATTGACATCACTATTGTTTTCTTTTCTTGTAACAGCACACATCTGGTGTATATTAATAAGTATAAATGTCTATTTAAAATCACCCTTTTTAAAAAGTTGGAGCGTGACAGGACATAATTAATGGCCAGTGCCATTGAAACACAAGCTATTGTGCGGAAATGGAAGACTTAGTCTAATAAAGCTCAGCAAAGATAAAGGGCATAAAAAGTTGAAAAAGTTACAAATTAAATATTTTACCCTATTTGTCTTGCAACCCTTTTTGCGCTTATTATGACCATTTTGTTGTCAATTATTTATGAGAAGTGTAAACTTAAAAATAGCATGGATGACTGATAATTTGCGTCTAACTGCATACTAAAATATTTTTTTACCTATTTGACTGAAAGCTTACCACAAAAGAATGTATACATCAATTTCTTAATATACATTTTTTAAATAAATGTCAGCTTTCATAATTTTAGTGCTAAATAATAACGGCTGATTGTTCTTTCAAAGTATATAATATTAATTTGTAATATATGTGTTTTCAATAAGAGAAAAGGGAGAAAAAATATTATTTGGCATGACCTCTTAGAAATAAATGTCATTAAAATAAGTGAAATCAGTTAACATTTCTGTAAATTTAGGGTTCTGCTGAAATGGATTCTTGCTTTATATATTCACCATTAAATTAAAATGTTAAATGATTTCTCAGAACTCTTCATTCTCTAAAGGATATAGAAACACAGCCTCTTTTAGAAATATTTTTATATCACTGAATTAAGTAAATGCAGTACCTTTTTTCAATGAAAAGTAAATTATAAGAACAATTATAAGTAAAGCGTATACAAAGCATATGAACACATTTCACTCAAATAATAAAAAAAAGAAAGAAAAGAAAAGTAAACATTTGTTTTTAACTTGTTTTTACAATGTTGTAATAGGAAAAGGCTGTACATGCGTAAATTGAGATTATTAACATTTCCATTTACCCAACTGATGGACTCACAATAAAACAATAACATCAGTTTAAATATCACAGTTGTTTTTCACAATGATTTTCATATTTACTAAAATAGTCTCTCCAAAGGTACTTGTGCGCCCACGTTCTTGCAATGGAAAATAATCATCCATGAACTTGTTTAGGTGGCAGTCACAAACCTGTCCATGTTACCCGAGTAAGCCGGATGCCTGATGTAGGCTCCTGAGCTTCCTACTGGACCAGAATTATTGTACTGAACAAAAGAGCCCAGCTGTGCAGGGGAGGTTCTACCATAGGGGTCCCCCACAGCATCACCAGCAATGGGAGACAAACTGGAGATAGCCACCCTCCCTGTTGGCCCGTAGGCCTGGGTGCTGCCTTGTGGATACGATACCTGAGTCTGTCCGTGTCCTGGGCTGGAGTAGGCAAAGGCCATGTTGTTTGAGGAGCTTGAGCAACACGACAGCACTGTCTCCCCGCTGCAGGACTGATGCTGGAAGCCCGGTACTCCCAAACTGCAGGAGCCACTCTCAGGACTGAAACTGCGACAAGACTGCTGAGGCATCATCTCTGCACTTTGGCCCATCCTGCCAGGTGACCCAATGAGAGAGTTGATTCTGAAGACCCTGGACTGACCAGCACTGAAGCTAGGAGAGGAGGACTGGTAGTAGGCAGAAGGCAGCTGTTGTGCATATGGCGGACTCGCGGCCATGTTGGAGTAGACTGAGTTGGCGTAGGCTGAGCGTGCAATCTGGACTGGGGAGAAGACGGGAGACTCATGAACGTATGATGAATACGTAGTGAAGTCGCTGCGTTTGAACCGTTTTCGTCGTCGCAGAAAGCTTCCGCTCTCAAACATGTCTTCGGCATTGGGGTCCAGTGCCCAATAGTTGCCTTTTCCGGGTCTACCGGGCTCTCGGGGGATCTTGATGAAACAGTCGTTGAGCGTCAAATTATGGCGGATGGAATTCTGCCATTTCTTGGAGTTGTCTCTATAGAAAGGAAACCTCTCTGTGATGAACTTGTAGATCCCTCCCAGAGTGAGTTTGCGGTCGGGCGAGTTGGCAATGGCCATGGAGATCAGGGCGATGTAGCTGTATGGTGGTTTGCCTCGCTGAAGGGGCCTCTTCCTCCGGCGTCCTCTTTGCGGCTCTGCTCTCTGACTGTCATTCACTGGAAGAGTGGTTTCAGAGGGAGAATCGCTCTCCACTTTAACCACAGGCATGACTCTAGTTAGAATGACTCCCAACGGTAGCAGAGCTTGGAAATCACGACAGTCTGACTGTCACGGTTTTGGTTCACTTGGTTCTTTGTCAGGTGCAACAGACTTTGTTCTTTGCTTGCTGGAAATATTCTGATGAAAAAATACCAGTCATAATGCAGACCTTAAAAGCCCCAACCAGAAATATCAGTTCCTTTGCACTTCATCTGGAACGTCAGGTGTGTCCTTGCACTGTGATCCCCTAAATTCTAAACAATTCTTGCAGTACCAAGTTTAAAAAATGGAAGCACTCACATAAAGAGCCTTATTTGATGGGAGTCTTCGTAATGTTGAAGAGAGAAGTGAGCAGTCAATAACTGGCTGTGTTAACCAAGGAACACACCACCTGAAGAGTTATTAGCCCCACCTCCTCAAGCAGGTTATCCGTCACGTGGCTAAAAGCACATGCCTCTGCAGATCTGTATATCTTTAAGTGCTCTCTCAATTTTAAAAATGTATTTACTTTACTTGTTTGGGAACAAGAACATTAAACGCACAGATGTCCTTTCAGAGCCGACAAATAAATCAGTTTCTTCTGTATGCAAAAATTTTGAATTCTATGGAATGGTGTAGTCCATGAGTGTATTTTCCACTCTCAGAAATAAAGGTACAAAAGCTGTCACTGGGGCGGTACCTTTTCAAAAGGTACATGTTTGTACCTAAAGGGTCCATTTTGGTACCTTAAAGGTACATATTAGTACTTAAAGTGTACATATTAGAACCTAATAGGAACAAAAGGGTACTGTTTGACTAATCCTGGTTTTGTTTAATCTGGAGATTAGTGACACCCCCCCCCCCCCCCCCCCCACCAAGCAAGATCTTATTTCTAATATATTCTT